>NW_024582774.1:513106-514999 GCF_018398535.1 Haplochromis burtoni
GCAGCATCGTTCACTGTAGAATGGACAACACAAAATGTAAGTTGGAGCCCTTCACTTCAGTCTACACTGTTGAGCGTTTCCACATCATAATTCATATTCTGGGAAGGAAGTGTGTCATGGTCATTTTGGGTGTGACCCGGTTGCCTCTTTTGCTTTTGCCCATTTTACTGAGGCCGATGTACATGCCAGGGTACGCAGCTGACTCATAGGCGTTGTAGTTGTTGGCCAGGATATTCTCCTTGAACTTGCATTCATCGTTGTAGTGTCCCTGAGAGGAAGAGGAAGGTGAAACGTTAGAAACACGAAAGATTTTACATGTCAGCACTTAATAAGTGGTGCTAAAGTTTCTACAGTGTCTTTTAATTTGACAAGGCCAAAGCCTATTTACATCTCGTTAGTGATCACGACTGAGTACAACTGGTAGTTTCTCGATGGATCGGTCCCAAGGAACTCGTGACGATCTAAGACGTAGATTTACACGAGTTGGGGAGAGCATCATCAAGATCATTCCAAGATCATCAGCTCAAACATCTGTACATAATACAAGTTTGGATGTGTCCCCGCATCACCACACACACTTAGGAAGAAGAGCCATAGTCAGAATCAGAATCACTCCATAGTGTATTAAGGAGTCACAAAAGTACTTAGACCAAGCTTCAAAGAGCTGCAGACGTCACGTTCCTCAGGTCCACACGAGTTATTATGCCCGATTATTTCCAAGCCGTTCAAAAAATATTCTGAAGACTGATGAAACAAAAGTTTAACTTTTTGGTAGGTTTGCATAAATCTAAAATGAATTGTTTTCCACTCTTTTGTAATAAGAGCACCATACAGCTTCTCTGCTCCTTCAGGACCAGGAGGACTTGCTTATCGATGGAGTCACAAATTCTGTTTTCTGCCAGAAACATGGACAATATCCCCCATCAGTTCAGGGCAGCGTTTCTGCAGAATGACAATAATCCGACACACACATCAAGTCCACATCTGAAAGGCTCCAATACATAAAAGCAAGTTGATATGTAAGTAAAAAAAGGTTTTCGAGTGGTGCAGTCAAAGTCCAGACTGGAATCCAGCTGAGATGCTCCTGCTGGAAAACCCTCCAATGCAACTGAATTCATCCAAACAGTGTAAAACACTGTCAGTTAGTGCAAACGCTGGGTTATAGTTCCAGCTGCCATCAGTGGCACAAACACTGATGATTAGAACGCTTGTTGTGATCTGATGTCACAATGTCTACATGCATGCCTTCAGCATCGAACAAAAACAGAAACATCTGTTAGACACATAAAGCAAATATATTTCTGCATGTGCACCACACACCGAGCAGAAACATGTCCCTGTGAACTGCTGTGTGTTTCCAGATCAGCTGCACCCCACGGTGCCTGTTTCTGTCCTCCGGCATGTGTCAGGTTTCTGCTTCTGCACAGTGTGTGAGCAGCTAGAGCACGTTTATTTCTGATATCAGCCTCACAGCTTATTTATTGACTGAAGCAGCTTTTTGGAGTATTATTTTCCTGTGCTCGGTTTGTTTTGAAAGTTCAGTCGTATGCACATTAAGACACGACTGTTTAAAGCAATCTTTGGTTGTGCATGCAGGTTTGTATCTGTATAAATGTGTACATATAGGACGACAGCTGGTGATTAGGTGTGTGTCTAGCTTATGTTTAGCTAATTACTCTTTTACTTCTTATAAATTTGAATAAAACTACTGTCTTAATTTAAAGATTTTAGATTTAACTGAATTTGATATTGCAGATAAATGAATAAGCCTAAGAGCAACTATCACAACCACATTAGGCACAAATAAGACACGCTTTGTTTCAGCATTACGTTCAGCACAATTTAACACAAACTGCATTCTACAAATGTCTTGATGCTCAAGGAAATCTCCAA
>NW_024582774.1:515019-516590 GCF_018398535.1 Haplochromis burtoni
CCCCATCAGTTCAGGGCAGCGTTTCTGCAGAATGACAATAATCCGACACACACATCAAGTCCACATCTGAAAGGCTCCAATACATAAAAGCAAGTTGATATGTAAGTAAAAAAAGGTTTTCGAGTGGTGCAGTCAAAGTCCAGACTGGAATCCAGCTGAGATGCTCCTGCTGGAAAACCCTCCAATGCAACTGAATTCATCCAAACAGTGTAAAACACTGTCAGTTAGTGCAAACGCTGGGTTATAGTTCCAGCTGCCATCAGTGGCACAAACACTGATGATTAGAACGCTTGTTGTGATCTGATGTCACAATGTCTACATGCATGCCTTCAGCATCGAACAAAAACAGAAACATCTGTTAGACACATAAAGCAAATATATTTCTGCATGTGCACCACACACCGAGCAGAAACATGTCCCTGTGAACTGCTGTGTGTTTCCAGATCAGCTGCACCCCACGGTGCCTGTTTCTGTCCTCCGGCATGTGTCAGGTTTCTGCTTCTGCACAGTGTGTGAGCAGCTAGAGCACGTTTATTTCTGATATCAGCCTCACAGCTTATTTATTGACTGAAGCAGCTTTTTGGAGTATTATTTTCCTGTGCTCGGTTTGTTTTGAAAGTTCAGTCGTATGCACATTAAGACACGACTGTTTAAAGCAATCTTTGGTTGTGCATGCAGGTTTGTATCTGTATAAATGTGTACATATAGGACGACAGCTGGTGATTAGGTGTGTGTCTAGCTTATGTTTAGCTAATTACTCTTTTACTTCTTATAAATTTGAATAAAACTACTGTCTTAATTTAAAGATTTTAGATTTAACTGAATTTGATATTGCAGATAAATGAATAAGCCTAAGAGCAACTATCACAACCACATTAGGCACAAATAAGACACGCTTTGTTTCAGCATTACGTTCAGCACAATTTAACACAAACTGCATTCTACAAATGTCTTGATGCTCAAGGAAATCTCCAAAAGTTCATCAGGACGTAGCGTTTTGTGGGAGAAATGTTTCATCATCATCCCGGTGACGTCTTCAGTCTCAGCTGACTGCAGGTTTTAACCTTATAAACAGGACATTTGCATAATGACTGAAACCACTGAAGGAACAATGGGCTGGGAGGGCAGTTCCTAAATCTTAATTATGCAAATTCTCATGACCACTGATCAAAGCTCACTGATCAATGTCCATGAGTCCCATTCACAGAGAGTTGGGGAATGGCTGCAGTCACAGCATTGGGGAAGATGGTGACAGATGTACCCTTATTTACCTGATGTACCTGAGTAAATGTGGTTATCCCAGCTGGACTTTTGTTAAAGCTGGAAAGGCTCCTAAAGAAAGCTGCAGCCGATCCAGGAGAGAAGGACAAGAGAAAACCTGCAGTGATCCCGTAAGTGTCAGGAGTATCGGAGCAGCTGAGATGCATTTGTAATAAACACTACATCTCTGTAGCTTTTAAGCCCCAAAACACGCTGCGCCAAAAACTGGTCCCCCCCAAGGATCGGGTCCCCGACACAAACAGAGTAACATAGTGTACGCTGGTAAGTGCAGGAGGATTGGCAGGATTTAT
>NW_024582774.1:516615-519138 GCF_018398535.1 Haplochromis burtoni
TTTGGTTTGAGGGCGGAGTCAAGGAGGCCATTTACGTGAAAAGGGAAAGACCATCTCTGAATGGAGGAGGGGCCTAAGGGTACATCTGTCACCATCTTACAATGCTGTGATTGCAGCCATTCCCCAACTCTCTGTGAATGGGACTCATGGACATTGATCAGTGAGCTTTGATCAGTGGTCATGAGAATTTGCATAATTAAGATTTAGGAACTGCCCTCCCAGCCCATTGTTCCTTCAGTGGTTTCAGTCATTATGCAAATGTCCTGTTTATAAGGTTGAAACCTGCAGTCAGCTGAGACTGAAGACGTCACCTGATGATGACGAAACGTTTCTCCCACAAAACGCTACGTCCTGATGAACAGAATCAGCTTTTGGAGATGCGTTCTACAAACTTCAGTAAATCATAGTTTGTATCATTGTTTTAATGTACTTTCCCTCAAAACCAACAAATACAAATGCAGATGTGTGTGTGTGTGTGTGTGTGTGTGTGTGTGTGTGTGTGTGTGTGTGTGTGAAAAAGTAGATTATCGGCGTCTGATTGAAACTCAGCTATGTACTGTCTGCAGACGGAGCTGTAAGGGAATGTGTGTGTGTGTGTGTGTGTGTGGGGGGGTTGGCTGGACGTATACCTCATTAGAAGTTGCTCATTTCAAGCTTCATATTTTTAGCTCTATCACTCGGTGGGACAGCTGACCACCATCACCATCCAGCAGTCATTTCATTCTGCCAGTTAAACCATAACTTAAACTATTTATGCCCATTTAAGGCTTAATAGATAACATGAAGACTGTAGCATTTAGCATGATGCCGCTCGTTTCAAAAATATTTCCATTACAAATGTCAGTGAACAGTGGCTGGTGGAGGGTTACAGCATGAACACGTGGGTGTAATGCTTTGGACCAACTCACGGCATGCATCACAAGCCCCCGTGTGCAACAACGGCAGCAGTTAAAGGTTCTTACCGAGCCATAGAGTTTCCCTTTGTCATTCATAGCAACGAAGAGACCGCTTCTCACCCCGTAGAGAGTCACCACTCCTCTCTCCACTGGAGAAATTTCTAGCAGGGCTGGAGTGAAACATGAAAAGGACAAGTTGCTAATGCTTAGTAAAGTCAACACTTGCTGCATATCTGCAGAAGATTAGCACAGCTCCTGTATGCTTATGTTTCTTAGTGAAATGGTTCATGTCATATAATGAAACCTGAAAAACCCATAACAACAACACAGAAAACAACGACCATACTTTAATACAATCTTTCTGTTTTAGGGTTGGAGCCTGGCATGTTCTCCACCCTGATGGGTCGACACGGGCCTTCTTTTGAAAGTTTGTGTTTGTGACATATATGAACAATGGTGTTAAAGCAGACACACTTACACTAGGAGTCACGGTCCTGGGTCATGTGAGCCAGTATTCTGAGTTCTTGGTGTTTCTCTTATTCCTTTCAGTCTAGTTTCATTTCAGTTTGTCTGGTTACATTCTGTCATGCCAGGGTTACAGTTTTAATTCATGATTTATCAAGCTCCCATTTGTCTCATCCCTGTGTGAAGTTTTCTGTGTTTCTGTCATGTTTCATGTCCAAGTTTTCTTTGTTTGTCCAGTTCGAGTCATGTCTGGGTCTCGTTATGTTTCCCGTTTTATTTTGAAGGATCCTTGTGTTTTTTGTTTATTGTATTTAGCTTCACGTCCCCTGTCCTGTCATTATGTTAGTTGTTGTCAGCTGTTTTCCCCGTGTGATTCTGCTTCCCCTGATGATTTGTTATGTGTACTTAATCCATGTGTTTCTGCTCAGTCGGTGTCAGATCCTCTGTTAACCTCACCACAGTTTTCATAGGTTTACTCCATTGTTTCTCTGTGTTTTCTAGCTTACTCGGTGTTCATAGTTTGTCACTGAGTGTCACAGCCTTTTTGTTAACAGCGTTCATAGCCTCCTTAGTTTCCCTAGTTCCTTGTTTTTCTTCTGCAATCAGCCAATAAAGGCTCGCTTTGTTTTTGAAACTACGCTTTGTCTCCACCCTGTCTGCATCTGGGTCTACCTCTTTCCTCACACCGGCGCACCCCGCCGTGACAAAAGGCTCATTCTTTTAAAATATTTCTCCATTTCCACGACACAAAAACAAATATGCACTTTGTTATTTTGGTTTGATTATCTGATTTCAGTTTGTTCACATAAACAGCATCTGTGCTGAAGGCCTGTGTTAGCTAAGTGTGTGGAGTACTCTATCACCTCTACAACGTCAGCCTCCATAGCAACTCCAGAGACTCCCAGTGCTATGGAAAATGATGTGGCTGGTCCCAGTGCCTTAGAAGAAGCATCCAGGGGCTGCAGGCCTGTAGCACTGACCTCTCATATCATGAAGGCTAAGGAGACACGTCATAAACACCATCTCCTGCATGTGTTTATATGTCACTGCTATACGTATAGACATGTACATTCATCTTCTCTCCTGTGTAGTTTGTATTTTTCCATGTTGCTGCAAGTTTTAGATCATTTATTTTCTCGTATGATTCACCTGAAGTATCCTG
>NW_024582774.1:519584-523571 GCF_018398535.1 Haplochromis burtoni
GCAGGAAGATCACTTTGCTTTTGAGATCAGATACGTTTTATAAATATCTATTTACACACAGTTTACTGCAAAGATCATATTTGAATTCAAAACTAATTATAAGCCTGGTTTATAAATGGGGCTGTGGGGATGATATAAGTGGAGACTGGGTTAAAGGTTCTGCTCTGTTCTGTGAGGCAACATCTGGAGGCCAGTGAACAAACTGGTGCTTATAAAGAACTTTTCTACTTTAACTGAAAGCTTAAAGTGCTTTTCACTGCACGCATTAACACAGGCATTAATGTATTATTCACACACATACACAGATTCATTTTGGGGTTCAGTATTTTGTTAAAGGACACTTTCGCATGTGTCGCTCTGCCTCCTGAACTCCAACTCAGTCGCTCTAAAGTGTTCTGGGAACATTTGAACATGAAATCACGTCGACTTCTGGGTTCGTGTCATATTTCTTCAGCCGATGTGCTGATCTGACTGACAGACTGAGAAACAATTTCCTCATTATTGGAGAATAATTTACAAACATTTATTAAATAACACGTGTCACTGATTCCAATGATTTTCTTATAGACAACATAATTAGACTTTTTGCAGAAAACCCGCCCCCTGCTGGCCATTGTTTTCAAGTTTATTGCAAACCTGACTTCATTTTTCTGAGTGTCAGCAGGAATTCTTTTTTTTTTAAAGCTATTTATTAACATAATGCAACTGCATGATTTCTTATCTTTTGATGTAGAGATACAAAACAGAAGAATATAATAATGTACAGTATGTTTGCATGCAACAAGCAGTCTCCTCAATCCACGCAGAAATCACTCGACCAAACCTTTGAGATAGTTGTGTCTTTATATTTGTTCTTTTCATAGCAACAAATGATAAAGGTGATGAATCAGGGAAAGGAAAAATTACTTACTGTATCTGTTTTCATTGTGCACGCCCGTGATCTTCCCATTGGGTAAGACCTGAATGTGGAAACCAATGCCCACGTTACAGTAAAGCCTTCTCAGTCTCTTTATGCCCAGCAGGTATTCTCCGTCTTTCGCTGTCACTTCCCTCTTGTCCCAGATGTTGCTGCTGGGTGAAACCAGTGATCCGGCGCTTCGTACCGTTTGTCTCGTCCGGCTGATAACTGGAAGCGGAGCAGAGGCGCTGCACAGGAGGATCCCATACAGAAGAAGCGGGAGCTTGGACCTTGGTGATGACATACTCTACCTACCAGTCATAGAAGTACACAACGATTGTGTTGTGCTTATCCAACTGAATGTTTAGTTAGTATGAATAAAACCTGGTAATAAAATCTTCAGTGATCAGAGAATTATCCTAAAGACAATAACTTAGCTCCTGCACTCTCTAAAGCCCGGTAAACATTTTCAGTGTGCATATTTAGACATCTTGAAACACCTCAAAACCCAGCGGGGGTCCAGTTTGCAATGTTTCGCGTTTCCTAATTTTGCTTTGTCCTCAGGTAGAGTCAGCAGACAGAGAACACACTTATATGTGGCCCGTATTACATCACGCACCACCTGCTGTCATATTTGCCTGTGAGTCATAGATGCCGTAGAAGAACACAAACTGGGATATCAATAAAATACATTGTGACAGAAAACAAAGAGGAACACGCAAGCACACAGAAACACAGTAAATAATAAACAAAGAAACTGCCTTGAAAATATTCAACAGCAGATCAAAAACTGAAGAAAACCATGAATCAACATATGATTCTCTCTGTCACTTTACCTGATGCTGCTGAAGTGAAGCAGAGCAAAGGTACAGAGGTCTGATTACAGACACAGCTAAGCAGTTTGTGATTTGGCATCATTTTAAAACGTTTACATTTCTTCGGTATTGAACTTTCTTGTTGGAGGTCATTTTTGAAATAACAAAACATAAACAAAACAGCGTCCGACTGCGCTGTAAGCAACGGTAGACTGGTGCACAACAAGCAAGCGAAAAATGCGCAGAACAGAGATTTGAGATGAGAAACTGTTCTTGTTGCACTGAGAGAGACAGTGCATGAAGTGTGATTGAAGAGTCAATTCATGTTTATCAAACGTGAAGCGTAGCTTGGACCTTCTTTTGCTGCTGATTCAGTGAATTTTGGATGGAGAGTGACAAAACCTGCAGCTTCAGGCCACTTGGTTATGGCGTTCCACGTGTGTCCTGCCCGCCAGCATCTTGCACCCTGCTGTTATGTGCTGGATGGTCTCAGGGGCATCTTTGCACAGCCTGCACCTGGGCTCTTGCCTTATGTGCTGCCATGATTAATGCATGTGCTTTCTTTCAGTGCAGCTTTGCTAGCCATTGGTGCAACTTCTAAACATAAGCCACTTCTTCTGCATGCTGTGCAGGTCCTGTCCTTTCATGATGGTTCATTTTCTTGCTCTTCTTCTTCTGTCTCAGATTTCCAACCCATCATGGCAGATGGCCCCGCCCCTCCCTGAGCCTGGTTCTACTAGAGGTTTGTTCCTGTTAAAAAGGAGTTTTTCATTCCCACTGTCACCAGGTGCTTTCTGATAGGGGCTCGCTTGATTCCTGACACTTAGGGTGTATTTTTACTATCAGAATCATTAAAGCAGTGATAAACAATCATCATAAGGAAAGGTAGGTGATTAGCAGTTAGCCAAGCTAGGCGTGTGTTAGTATCTATTTTCATATACAGCAGGCTGATTACTCACTGCAATGATCAGCTGGCCAAACTGACAACATCAGCTGGGGTTCAAATCATTGTTTTCCCCCTGACTGTAACTCCAGCTGTGTTTCTTTTTGACTTGTCCAGTTAGCATGGTGACGCAGAAGCATTGCTCCTGAATGAAGCAGTAATGTTTTGAAATTTTGCAGATATATAGAAATATGACTGTATTTTGGGGGAATGGTGCCCGACCTTTGAAGCAGTTTTTATCAGATTAGACTGATTATTATGTACTTGCAGTATTTTGTCTTTGTGACCGCTGACATAAATGCTGATAGTCCCTCCCAATAACAACACACATACACACAAACATGTCTGTGTGTGTGAATAATATGAAACTTAGTCTATGCTTGTGCTGGTAACATTGTCACTGTTAGTGAACAATACATCAGTAGAGGCTTGATATCATGCGACATGTGGTGCGTCAGAACACTGCTCATGTAGGGCTTATTGCAGGGCTCGGAAAGATAAAGCAGACAGAGCCAGTGATAGATCGTCTGTGTACCCATGCAAAGGAATAGTCAGCCCACTGGGAGAAAACCCCATAGTAGTTGTGACGTAGGTAACTATTCATCAACATTTGCTCTGACATCAAACGTCATCAAAAGAGTTCCCCCAAGCCATGAGAGAGAAACTGACACTGACAGGCTCGGAAAATCCTAATAATCCCATTCTTTTTCCGCTTCCATGGATGTAAGCCTAATCCCATTTGACATCTGGGTCCCTAAGCCTCACTATTGTTTAAGCAAGGTTGGCCAAACAATTATTTATCATCTGTACATTTAGTTTCATAAATGTTTAGTTAACAAGTATTTGAGATTTGGAAAAAATGATCCTTGACAAATACGGACCTACACAAAACCGAAGGAGCTGCTCTTCCAATAATGGACAAATCTAAAGTTCTTCTACAGAACACATCAGAACACATTTTTAGCAGGTAATTATAAGGTTTGCTTTACTTCTGTTTTACCTAGATTATGAATATTACTTGGGTAAAAGGAGAAGAAGCGTCACAAATCCACATACAAAGCAGAACTTTATCTATGCCAATGTTACATTTCTATACTTTGACAAAAGGAACACGATTATCGTAAAATATGTAACCAGAAAGATGACAAAGGGCAAACGCAGCACAAAATGTTTGCTACACCACACATTAGGAATGAAAGGCTGTTATATTTCTCTACTTCCTTCTAAAACACTGACTGATTTTCACTGAGGCTGCGTCCACACCTACACGGGTATTTTTGAAAACACAGATTTTTCTATGCGTTTGCACCTTTCATCCACACGTAAACGGC
>NW_024582775.1:0-17500 GCF_018398535.1 Haplochromis burtoni
GTGTGTGTGTGTGTGTACAGTGACCTCCTCTTTAACCAGCTGTATTCGCGGCTGGTAGAGAATATGGTTGCTAAGGCTGTGTTCTTGGAGTCGCTGGAGTCGTACGTTGTCGCTGATCGTGTTGGACACCTCACTGCAGCCATTATGAGGGACCTCCTTGACCACTACCATAGTAATGGTATGATGGACAGTCTGGAGAGATGCATCGTCCACCTAGATGTTACCAGCTTGGACATCCAGCAGGTGTGTATGCATGTGTAGTAAAAACCGTCCAGCAAAAACTGTGCGAGCTGTCAAACTCGGTATATAAATCAGAAATGGCGACGAGGTTCTGTGTGTTTGTGTGTTTGTGTCAGCAGCAGCCCACCCAATGACTGAGAACAGTCCGAGTACAGTTATACTGATAAATGGTCCTGTGTGTGTCTGTGTGTGTGTAGGTGGTCCAAGTATGTTGGGAGAACCAGCTCTATGATGCAATGATCTACGTTTTCAACAGTGGGATGAATGACTACATCACTCCAATGGAGGTCGGTCCTTTTGTCATAGCAGGGCAGTTTCTTTACAGGAGCATTATTTTATTGTCTGACATGAATTCGAGTAATGAAAATGTGTCATTTTAAGAGACAACAAAGGTTCCAAAGTACGAAAAGTAAGTGTTACTAAAAAGATGGATGAGACTAATGTGGTTGCTTAGCAAAAAGCCAGCGATGTGATTGGGTATAAAAAGGTATGTTAGTGAGGCGGCGTGACTAATCTGCAAAACTGCATCTACAAATACTCATTAATCAACAGTATGCAACACAGGCTCCATCAGAGCTGAAATGTATGCACAGGTTTTAGATCAGAATGTCCACACAATGTCTGTTAGCAAGACAATGCTAAACCTCATGCTACATCTATTCCCACAGCATGGCTTTGTAGTAGCAACTCTATAAACACTGAAGGTCTGTGCAGGCATGAAAACAAAAGTACAACACGGGCGACCCGGGACTGTTGAGCAGCAGGAATCTGCTATCAGACAAGAATGGGACAACAGCCGAATTCACGTCATTGTCATTATCCAAGTACAGCCACTACAACAACGTTTACAGTATCAGTCAGAGGGCAGAAGACAATATAAGGCTTCCTCTCACTTTTATTCAGTGGCAAAGTGTCATTTCATCAGTTTTTGTCCTTATGCATCAGTTTTTATTTAGTTATCGTCTCATTTCATCAGAAATAAAGGTTAATGAACATTTAGGTGAACACTGCATTCAATTCAGTTTTTCCATCTACGTGGATTTAAATGAGAATCCATCCATCCATCCATCTTCATCCGCTTATCCGAGGTCGGGTCGCGGGGGTAGCAGCCTAAGCAAAGAGGTCCAGACCTCCCTCTCCCCAGCCACCTCCTCCAGCTTGTCCGGGGGAATACCAAGGCGTTCCCAGGCCAGCCGAGAGGTATAATCTCTCCAGCGTGTCCTGGGTCTGCCCCGGGGCCTCCTCCCGGTGGGACATGCCTGGAACACCTCGCCCAGGAGGCGCCCAGGGGGCATCCTTGTCAGATGCCCGAACCACCTCAGCTGGCTCCTTTTGATGTGGAGCAGCAGCTGCTCTACTCTGAGCCCTTCCCGGATGGCCGAACTTCTCACCCTATCTCTAAGGGAGTGGCCAGCCACCCTTCGGAGGAAGCTCATTTCCGCCGCTTGTATCCGCGATCTTGTTCTTTCGGTCACTACCCACAGCTCGTGGCCATAGGTGAGGGTAGGGACGTAGATCGACCGGTAAATTGAGAGCTTCGCTTTTACACTCAGCTCCCTCTTCACCACGACTGACCGGTGCAGCGTCCGCATTACTGCACCCGCAGCCCCAATCCGTCTGTCGATCTCCGGCTCCCTTCTCCCATCACTCGCGAACAAGACCCCGAGATACTTGAACTCCTCCACTTGGGGCAGGAACTCATCCCCGACCCGGAGTGGGCACTCCACCCTTTTCCGGCTGAGAACCATGGCCTCAGATTTGGAGGTGCTGATCCTCATTCCCGCTGTGTCACACTCGGCTGCGAACCGTTCCAGTGCGAGCTGGAGGCCCTCCCCCGATGAAGCCAACAGAACCACATCATCCGCAAAAATCAGAGATGAGATTCTGAGGCCACCAAAGCGAAAGCCCTCCGCCACTTGGCTGCGCCTAGAAATCCTGTCCATAAAAATTATGAACAGAACCGGAGACAAAGGGCAGCCCTGGCGGAGCCCATCACCCACCGGGAACGAGTCCGACTTATTGCCGGCAATGAGAATGATTCGTAAAAATCCCGTTTGTTGGGCAGTCTGTCAGGCAGATGTAGAGGGTTGCCATGGCAGCAGAGCTGATTCAGTCATTTGGAGAAGACGGGCCTCCATCTGCACCACGTACTGGTGCATTGTTTACTGATCGTCTCCAAAGCTTTTTCTTTTTTAACAAAGCTTTAAAAAAACATCTGAATCGATTGATTCATTGATTGATAAATCCTCTTTATTTCAGAAACTGTTTGCAGTGATTGGTCCAACACTTAAGGAGGGAAGGAGCCTAACAGGTAAAAACCACATTTGATCCGTTGTTGTCCATCTTGATAGCAAAGCTTTTCATCAAATAAATCTCTGCATTTCTGTTCTTGGTTAGATGAGAACGTGGTAATGGGAAACAAACTACTCGTGTACATAAGGTAACTCATCCTCAGTTTATTGTAGCATAAACCTCTGTTTAGCATAAATGCTACGTTTACTGTGGACGAGCAGTCAAACGTTTATTGTGATTTTAAGCTCGTGGCTTTAGGTTTGTGCACCTGAGTCGAACTTTTCACAGCCATTAATCTTTGTATTATGTACACACCACTGTTTATACATATATCTGACAATATATGGTGTGTGTGTGTGTGTGTGTGTAGCTGTTGTCTTGCAGGGAGGGCGTATCCACTTGGAGATATCCCAGAAGACCTTGTGGTTCAAGTCAAGAACCAGGTATGCAGATACAGTTGTACTGATTAACTACGCTGTACTGTGATTATAAATCACAGCGCCTGCAGGTCCATTAATACTGTGAACGTCTATTATCAGTGAAGACTGTTGCTCTTGCTGGTTGGTAACAGAATGCTAGCTGGTTAAGCACATTTTTTCCCGGTTCAGTTCAATCTGATAGCACCAGTCACGAGACGCTCCAGCAGAGTAAACTGGACACAACCAACCACAGCGATGTGCTGATGTTAGCGTGTAAGGAAACACGGCTAAGGACAGTTTTAGTGATATAGCAGAGGAATATAGCTGGTTGGGTCAGGGCCCTCCCAGCCTGTTTTCAAAATCAGCTGGATGTTTGCCTCACTATCATCCTCACTATAATAGGGACTAATTTAGTCTCATAAGCCTTCTGGGTCAGGGCCTTCCCAGAAGGGAAAGCAGGAATGGCATTCAAGTCTTGGAGATCACCACTCACAGCGTGATTCAGTTTGGGATTGTTAGATTGTTAGAGGAACAGCAGACGATGATCTGAGATCAGATTTGTGATCCTCAAAGTCAAAGGAAATCTTAAAAAAGATTCAACCTTTAATCTTCGTGTGAAGCCATTTTTTTTCTTTGGATGCACATTTGGGGTCATTGCTCTGCTGAAAGGTGAAATTCGTCCTCGTCGTCAGCATTCCAGCAGACACACTTTTGTATCACATTTAACATCGTTTCTTGTTTTTTCTGTCTGCTTGGGTACAACATGCAGGGTCCACACAGCTCAGCATCGCCTCAGGTGTGACTGTTAGAAGTGTTTGTTTACGGCATCATCTGTTGAGCAGCTCTGGGAGTTTTAGACTCGTTGGTTTGTCTCATCGGATTATCTGACGCAGAAATCAGTCACCGGGAACATCCGTGGATTAATCCCAGAGAAACCTTTCAGTGATGCCTTTTTTCTAAACACTGGTAACTAATGTTTGACATGTTCTTGTGTCTGTCAGGTTTTTGACTTCCTAATCCGTCTCCACTCAGCCGACTCGTCCGAGGAAGAGGACGTTTTCCCATTTATTCGTACACTCCTCCACTTTGACACCAGGGAATTTCTCAATGTTCTCGCCATGGTGAGATTAAAAATTTAAATGTAATCAGAATGTATTCAGATCTGGGTGTTTATTTTGTTCCCTGGGAAGATCGTCTGTCATTAAATATGGCAAACAGCGACAATCATGGACATAAAGAATCTTACAAAGAGTGGGCATACAGAGCAGCAGCATGCAGAGACAGTGATCAAACACAGTGCGCTCTGCATGCACAGTATCCAAATTCTTTTCTGGGTTTATTGGGCGTCAAGTTAAGCTCTTTGGTATCAACTTGGAGTAGATAACTTTATATAGATACTTTTCCAAGTTGCTCACATCTTAGCTAGCTCCGTCACACAGCATTTATCAGTGCGCTTCAATGCTAACATGCACATTTTTTGTTTTTAGACGTTGAATTCACGGGTCAGTGTTTTGGACTGTCATTTCTGACAGTTGTTACTGTGTCAGAGGACTCCAACACAGCTTACTTTACAAACAGGAGGAAGAGTGTGATGCCAGGGGAGCTGAGCAGGTATGCAGGGAGCTCCAGGCTTAAGATGAGTCCAGCCTTTTCTTTAATGTCTGTTTGCTTTGCAGTGGGAATCAGAGTTGACAGGCAGGGTTGCAAAGGGGAGGGGTCAGGAAAAGTCAAGACTTGGGCACTGGGCCGAAACGTCAGGGAAGTGGAAAAGGTAACGTTAAAACTGCACGCTAAGTATTACTGAGTGTGTGCAACTACAACGATCTGATGATGCCTGGAGTTTTATACTGATGCTGAGTGGCAGAGGAAACCAGGCGTGTCAGCTAAGGACGCAGACGACAACGTGTGTGCTCCGTGTCCTCTGAAGGAAAGGAAAAGTGGCGTTCCCTTAACGCAGAGAGGCAGAGTGAACGTGAAGCGACAGGTCGGCACTGGGAGACCACCACAGTACCCTGAGAGATCACCTTTAGGGCACAAGTGTAGATATATGCTAATAACCACAGAGTGCAGACCGATGTGGGAGTTTCCCTCAAAAAGGGAAATGTTACTTTTATGGTTGTTCTTCACTCATTATGATGTTCTCACTTCTTTCTAGACATTTGAGGACTTTAAAAATGACAAGCAGGCCCTTGAGTACCAGCAGAGGATAGTGGACATCTTACTTCAGGTAAAACGACAATGTGGGCAGTGAGCACAGGACGCACACGCCGGCTGTGAAGAACTCTTTATTACTATGTGTGGCGGCGGCTTTCCAGCGCTGGCCGCCCACACTCTGCTCTTCTTGTTTCCAGCTGCCCCACAGCCTTCCTGACACGACACCCTGTGTGTGTCGGGTCTTTCGTATGGACATGACTTTCAGATGCTGTTCTTCATCTGTTTGTTTGTAGGCCTCACACTTTTGTGAAGGACACACTGAACACCAATTAAACAAAACAGCTGCGCTATCTTTGGCATTTTATAGATCCAGTTAGTGGATACAAATAAAAAATAGTCTGAAAACGTCCTTGCGTCTTTGACTGAGTGATTCAGTGTTAAGTTGATGGAAATGGTCTGGGACCAGGACTGCACTGAAAACACTTTGGAAGTCCTTCAGAAACTAAATCTGGCTCCAGACTTTTGCACAGTGCTGTAGATAAAACCCAAAATAAGAAATTCTTTATTTTTTACCATATTTGGGAAATAAAGCGGACTTAATGGCAAACGTCTACTCGTGTAGTACGGTGCAGTCATGACTGTGGTTTGCCTTTCTGTTTCTCTAGGTAATGGTGGACAACGCAGACTTCACTCCCTCCCAAGTGGGCGGACTCTTCACCTTTTTAGCTCGTCAGTTGGCCAAACCAGACAACACCCTGTTTGTGAACAGGAAGCTCTTTGATCAGGTGACCAGTAGCTGTTATACGTTCAGTCTTTTTTTGAGCTAGGCCGTCCTCGAAGCAATTTCAATGTTTATTCAGCATTTCTGATTTGACTACCTCACGGCCTGAGCACAAAAACACATGACCATGAACAGATTGATTTCCTAATTTGGATCACACCATCGAATCCTGCCTGGATTTAGAGGAGGAACTAGAACCATTATTCTCCTTGAGAAGCAGCTTCCAGATGTGTGACGTCGCACAAACACAAACCTGTTTTCTCTGCTTGCTTACTTGTGTTGAAATAAATGAGTTTTTGATTCTGTGTTGTTCACAGCTTGAGCGTATCTGTACAGGTGAACTGCATCAGGCAGCCGCCTGCACCTCTCTGTTTGCAAAGTGTTCATTCCTCTGGCAAAGTCGTGTCTGTGCACACAAAGTGTTTAGACTTTATTAACATATTAGTGTAACATATGAAGGATTGAAGATGATCTAGTCTTAGCAACAGCACATCTTACCCTCTCGCAGATGTAACGAGACTTAAGCCAGACGGACTCTCGACTATGAACTGAAAACAAGTCGATGACGTTTCACCTTTGAGTCTTTAAATGAATTGGTTTGTCTTTCCTCTTTCTGATCTTTCAATGATCTCATTGTCTGTGCAGGTGCTGGAGTTCCTTTGTTGTCCGGACGATGATTCCCGACACACTGAAAGGCAGCAGGTTAAATACACAAACCTCCGTCTCTCTCGTGACCTTGCGCTCGCTCGCCACTCTCAACAGTTGCCTTCGTGCCGATAGGCGTCAGCGAGCTCCAGCGTGTTGACCTCCTGGCACAGGAACCAGACGCAGCGTTTTCTAAAACACTGGCGTGGTCGCCTGCTTTGTGCTCTGGTTGTAAATGTGCGTCAGGATCACGGACTGCTGGGAGTGCAGGTCCTCAGAGCCCTGCGGCTGATGCTGGCAGCAGTATTCAGCTTTGTTCACACATCTTAGAAAATACATCAAATGTTTACACTGAGAAAAGGAACCGTTTTAAGACAAACATGAGCTCATTTTGAATTTGGCATTCGGAGCAGCACATCTGAAAGTCTGTGTTTCCCACAGCGCAGCATCCCTCCTTCTTTTAACTACAGTCTGTAAACGGCAGCGAGCAGCTGCTGGACTTTAGCGGTGTTCTTGTCTGACATACAGCTGTGGGCAGGATCATCGTTTCACTGAACGGTTCTCCTTCCAGGATCGACTGATTGTACAGAATACATCTTTAATAACTGTGAGACCTCGTAGATTAGAGAAAATCCAGACTTGAGCACCCGAGTCACTAAAGATGCTGCGTCATTAGAGCTCGCCCTTGATGAGTAAATGAGAACCTTTGACCACAACTACTGCATTCAGCTGCTGATTCAAGCGTAATAACTAACTTTGTGATTGATTTAAAGGTTCTGCTGGAGCTCCTGCAGGTCGGGGGCGTGGTCCAGTTTAATGAAGAAAGACTCCTGATGCTGGCAGAGAAAGCCAAGTTGTAAGTAGCTGAACACAACGAAGGAGAATTCAGTTTTAACAACTTTTAACTGCAGCATTTATCAACACGTATGCAAACTTTGCATGAGCAACTTTTAGTTCACTCCTGATTTTACTGACTGCTGTGGTTCCACCAGCCTTTGAAGGAAAAATGTCTCTTTGAGTTTTCTTGCTTTAAACAAGTGCACACTGAGGGCAACAGATGAACCAAGCAGAGTTTGGATTTGGTTGGCAAAAACCTGAAATCGTGTGTAAACCTGGACTCAGAGAAGGGAAAGTTGAGAAGTTTCTAAATGTGAAGGTTACTGATAGATTTGTCCTTATGAACAGTGCATAGCACAAAGCCATGTGAGTGAGAGAAAATACACATAGTGCTTTATTGCTGCTTTAACTTTGTCAGTATTTGATATGCACGACATATTTGTGATACACCAATTTCACTCTTGTGCATTTTCACATCAACACTGATGATATAAGAGTGTGGATCTTTTGCCTTACATACGTTACCTGTGAAAACAGCTGAGAGAGTTTATATATGAACACATCATGTAATTCAAATGGTAGCAATGCTGCAGGATTTTCTTCTTATTATCATGTGTTTTGCCACCAGCTACCAAATCTGTGAATTTCTTTATGAGAAGAATCATCAGTATGACATGATCATTGACTGCTACCTGAAAGACCCCCTCAGAAAGGTGAGATTATTCAGGTCATTCGACTTAAAAGTGTAAACTTGCAAATGTATTATGCTGTATATGTAGATATTATATCTATGGAATAATTGAGTGTGACTGTTTGTCAGTGGGAAATCTTTAACTACATCCACAACCTGCTGTCCATGCCTGGATACAGCCACGAGGAAAAACAACGAGTCAAGAGCAAAGTGCTGAAGCACATAAGGGTTAGTACACACACACACACACACACACACACACACACACACACACAGCTGTGCATTACATCCTGGTGCTTATTACTGTGGTAGATGGTGGGTTGAGTGTGACAGTCACAGGCTAAATGGGTCATATAGGTGTAGGTGTTTAATGAGAGATTTCTAACATTTCTGACAGTGGTTAGCAGGCTGTAGGTCGCTCACTCTGTCAATAGCAGAGTGTTCACAAAAGAGCCTGTTCTGACTCTGACTGCTGTGAGTCCACTTTGGTTTCTCTTTTGACTCAAAGTCTTTTTTACAAACGTGTATTTGCAATATATGCGTCACTGTTACTGTGAAGGGTCGACAGTTAGTACAAGTATTTGTAATTTTGTGCTTCAACATGAAAGACAATCAACATTGGATTAAAGTGGAAGCTTTAATTCAAGAGGTTTAACAACAGTGTGGCCTTAACTGTCCCAAATGACAGAAGCTCAGAAATCAGTCTGGTCTGAAGGTCTGTCAGATGTCTTGGATGTCCTTCGTCTGTGGGCATACAGATGCTGTTTCCTGTCTGTAGATGCTCTGGCAGGCTTTTGTTGTTGACACCTCAAGCTGCTCCTTGTTTGCGGTTCTCTCTTGTTGTGTTTAGTGCATTAAATAAAAGAAATCAACAGCTGTTTTTGGTCTTTTGTTAGTTTTATTCTTGTAGAAATGATTTCAGTCCACACAGGAAGCAGACCCTATAGTTTCCTGCCACATCTTTATTACCCTGTTGCCAGGCAGAAATCCAGTCACCCTACACAGATCAAACACAGGATGTATGTAGTAGATATGATAATGAAGTCTTATCTATTCAGAGAAAGGAAACCGGACGCTGTCTGAGTTTGGGAGGTTCCATGCCTGCACTTGCCTTACCGAGGGTTAAGCATTGATATGCCACTGCAGGAAGAAAGTCTTAGTATATAACAAATAATGTTTTTCACTCTGAAGCTGCTGCGTTGGATCACGATTAGATGAATAACAATAATGTGTACTGTATTGATCCCCGTGGGGGAATTCCTCTCTGCATTGAACCCGATCACTCAGTGAAGCAGTGGGCAGCAGTGTGCCTTGCTCAGGGGTACCTCAAGGGTAGCCGTTCGAACCCCTGACCTTCTGATCACGGGTCCAACACTTTACCCACTGAGCTAGCTATCTTCTTGTCTTGAGGATCTCTCGGGTTGCTTTTGCAGTTTTCTGTGGTCGTCTCCCGTCTGCACTCTGAGCTGCTGTCTGATCAGTCTGCAGCGCGCCCTGTACACGTCACAGGTTATCCTGATGCTTCTGTCAGCACACCATCAGTTAACACTTGTGAGCTGGTTTCAGTTGACACACATGCTCATCCTTATTTCAGTGTCTCGACGAAGTTAAGACCTGGATGGCCTCAAATTTTCTTAATTTTAACGAGGAAAAAACTGAAGCGATCATCTTTGGATCAAGCTGCTCTTCTAGTACCCCGGATCTGCACACTTTGGCACCTTGTGTTAAACCGCATGCCAAAAATCTGGGGGTTATCCCTGATAATAATCTGTTACTCAAAGGTAAACTTAACTCTGTTGTACAGCGGTCCTTTTTTAAGTCTTATCCAAGGTGAGATCATTCTTATCTTTTAAAAAACTAAAACGGGCAGTTCACGCTTTTATGGACCACTGTAATCCTTCATATGTAGCTGTTAGCCAGCGTTGTCTAGCACGGCTCCAGCTGGTCCAGAGCGCTGCAGCTCGTCTCCTGACACGAAGAGACGCAAACGCGTTTCCCCGGTGCTCGCCTCACTGGCTCCCAGTCCGCTTTAGAATTAAATCCAACATTTTATTGATGAATATAAAGCGCTGAACGGTCAGGCTCCAGAGTATCTGTCTGACTGGCTGCAGCCTTATTTGAGCTCTTAGATCAAGTGATCTCTTGCTCCTGGCCACGTCTGAGTCCAGGCTGCTTCACACAGGTGACCGGGCGTTTGCGGCGCCGCAAATCTGTCATTGATATTGTTTGTTACTGTGTAATCTTTCATCTTTGCACAGCACTTTGGCCAACATTTTGCTGTTTTCAAATGTGCTATATAAATAAAAACAAAGTAAAAAACCAACATGGCCTCGTGGAGTCTTTGTGTAAACACAGCTGTAATTCTCAGACAGTCCGATCTCATCTTGGTCAATGAATTTGAAATATTCTGTGATTGCAGATGCAAAACGAATTACAAAATATCAACCTGTCTAAACACTCAGAGACTAAGTAGACATGAACTAATAGTTGAAGCACTTGCAGTCTGCTTGAATCCCAGTTTGCTGCTATTTTTAAATGTTTCCCTTTTTTCCACATGTCTGTATTTGCAAATTCAGGAGGATGAATGAAGGATGAAACTGTCTGACCAAAAATACCAAAACATTTTGTAACATACCTTCACAGGACGTGGTGACCCTTGACCCCAGCAAATCAGCTGACTTAGTGCTGTTTCATTTCACCTCCGAGGTGCAGCACATCGTCTCTGAGCTTCAGGTGAGGTCAACAGAAATACTGATGTTATTCCTCGTTGTAGTTTCTGAAGCCTAATCGAAGCCTCGAACAGCACAAATATTAAAACCTGAGGACTGCTGTCCAAACCTTTGCCTTCTTCGTTTGTTGTGTATCAGATAAAATACATATGTTGTGCATTTTCCAAAGGGCTGTGAATAGTACAGTATTTACAATAGTCTTTATATCGCACTTTTCTACTTCATGCAGCATGCCTCATTCACACATGCATGTTTTTCTCTCCATAACTGCTTTTTATCTAACATTCACACTTTCATCAGTGAATTGCAGAGCAGGGTTCAGTATCTTGTCCACAGATGCAGACTCAAGCAGCCAGGGGTCAAACAACCAACCTTAGAATTAGTAGATGCTCTAACTCGTGAGCTACAGCCTCCCAGTTTCCGTTCATTTGTCTCTTAAGTCATAATGTTGGGCTTCAAGTCTAATTTTAGTCCCTCTTTCAGAGCCGTTGCCAGAGCTCCTATCAGAGGATGCTGAGATAGTTTGACTCCTATCAAACTGAAGACCAGTTTTTGGAGGATTGCTAAACAGTGATTGTGTAAGGGTTGTGTCACAGTGAGCTCTGGTAGTGCTCTTTCTGTGGGGCGATCGTGGCTCAAGAGTTGGGAGTTCGTCTTGTAATCGGAAGGTTGCCGGTTCGAGCCCCGGCTTGGACAGTGTCGTTCGTTGTGTCCTTGGGCGAGACACTTCACCCGTTGCCTACTGGTGGTGGTCAGAGGGCCCGGTGGCGCCAGTGTCCGGCAGCCTCGCCTCTGTCAGTGCGCCCCAGGGTGGCTGTGGCTACAATGTAGCTGCCATCAGTGTGTGGATGATGGATGACTGGATGTGTAAAGCGCTTCAGGGTCCTTAGGGACTAGTAAAGCGCTATATAAATACATTTACCGTCCCTGCTCACACAAAGGAACAGATACTAGTCCTGCTTCTGGTTTGATCCCCATCTAGAGCTCTGTTTGGCTCTTGTCATGTAGCAGCTCGTCTCCTCTCATGTTGAGGCGCAGCAAACCTGTGTGAATGTGACATCCTGGAGGAGCTGGACTACCTGTAACCTGTGATACAATCTTTTGACAAGGACACTAGAAAAGCAAAACTGGAAAAAAGATCATTCAGCAGGGATGAAGAGAAAGCAGTGGTCTCCATCACATCAGTAGGTTGGTGGTTCCATCCCTGGCTGCTCCAGTCAGCATGCCAAATATCCCTGGGCAAGATACTAACCCCAAGTCGCTCTCCGGTGTGTGATTGTTAGATGAGGCCTGTTGTATAAAGTGCTTTGAGTGCTTCAGGAGAGTAGAAAAGTGCTAAAAAATCGATCCATTCACCATCAAAGCAGGTTAAATGCATAGAAACTGTTTCCTATTAAGACATTATACTTTGATATTCTCCTATTTTTTGAGTGATTATGTAAAATATTCTTCTTCTCTCTCTCTCTCAAGGATGATCAGCTGCTTTTCAATTTCCTCAACTGCCTCTTGGAGCCACGGTACGGTGTGCGTTTTACCATCTGCTGTCTTAAGCTTTGATTATGCTCTCTTGCAGACACAGCTGGAGATGTTATTGCCAAGTAGTTCTGCTGTTATACTCCAGTTTAAGTCAGGTGCATAGTTGGTGCCATGTAAATTGTCCAGCTGTGAGTGTGTCGTCAGGAAAGATTGGGAGGCACGCAAATGTTTGCACAGAGCTTTGTGGGGACCCTTGTGCTCAGCATCTGATAGTGAAAACCACTTGGACATGAGCAGGAGCCAGTGGACTTGCAGATGCACAAAGTTGAATCAATCCTGCATTTCTCTCTCTCATCCTAATTATGTTCTTCTTCTCCTTATGTGGTCATCTGCTCTTCTCAGGGAAGGCCCTCATTCAGGGTCCATCTTACCTCAAGAAGGTGACCTCCATGAGCTTCTGCTGGATTTAATGTGCCGCTTTGCTCCAGACCAGCTTCTGAGCTTTCTCCACACCTCCCAGCACTACAGACTGGAAGATGCAATACAAGTACTATTATAATTCTTCTTTGCATGTTTCTGTGTACAGAAGTTAAAAACCAAATTATTCCATAAACAGCTGCATTAGTTAATGTATGGAGTAATCTTGAGTGTGTCTGGGTAGAACATAGTTTCTATAGCTATATATAGAAGCCGCGATAGAAGCCGCGATAGACGCTCTGATAGAAGCTGTGATAGAAGCCGTGATAGAAGCCGCGATAGAAGCCGTGATAGAAGCTCTGATAGAAGCCGTGATAGAAGCTGTGATAGAAGCTGTGATAGAAGCTGTGATAGAAGCTGTGATAGAAGCTGTGATAGAACTGTGATAGAAGCCGCGATAGAAGCTGTGGGGTCCTCGTTGTTGAGATAACTCACTGGGTTTCAGTTCTTCAGGTGTGAAGAAGATTAAAGGGTTTTCGTAGTCTTTAATAGCTTCATTTGCCTTCAAGCTGCTTTTTTAGAAGTTTTACTGCAGTCTGTTAAGTATCTACAGATCCACCAGGACACCGAACTAACCTCATTTTAAGAAGAAGAGATGTCTGCGCAGCTGTGATGTTGAAATTGTTGCCTAGAGTCAGGATGAACACTTTAAATGCAGTTGAACTCTTTTTCTTGCTGTTGACTGTGCAGAGTGCACGCATGCTCGACACAGTGTAGGAAATACGATTTAAAAGGTAAATTTAAATTCACAAGTCTTAAATGGGTGTTTTCAAATATAAGAAATTACACAGGGTGTAAGGATGATCTACACCCACACACTGAGTGTCAATCATAAACACAGCAAGCTGGAGCAGCTCAGTGGAAAGAATCAAGCAGCATGTTAGTCGTGACTGCACAGGTAAGCATCCTGCAGCCAGACTGAGGCGACCGTGTTAAACATTCAATGTTTTTATCTCTAGATAACTCAGAAGCACCACTGCAACGAAGCTACAGCCTACCTGCTGGACATGAAAGGAGATGTTCATGGAGCATTTGCTGTCTCATTAGAGGTAACAGCATAACATCAAAATACCAATTCAGCTGATTTATATAGCAACACTTGCACTTTAAACTGTGAGGTAACGACTCTACAATATTTATGCTCTAATCGTAAACCTTTTTAACTCGAGACAACAAGCAATGACCTTACTGCCTTACTGCCCACTTTGTTGAGCTGCCACGCTGTCACATCCTTTTGACATCAGAGCTGTTTTAGTTCTTGGTGGCATCGAGGTGCTGAAACATTCGTCAGAGGTTCTGATTGATCTTCACACCAGAGGTCCTCTGGGCGGGGTGACTGGTTCTTATATGGCGCTTTTCTACTTTTCTGAGCACTCAAAGCGCTTTATACAACTTGTGCATTCACCCATTCACACCAGCACATTTTTCTAAGTGTTTTCTAGCTAACATTCACACACATGCATGTATCTCGCCCAAGGATATTTGGCTAGGGGAAGTCAGGAATCGAACCACCAACCTTCTGATCAGTAGATGACCTGCTCTACCGCCTGAGCTGGTCATCTGAGTATATTCAGGAAACCAGTTTGAGATTGTTTGAGCTTTGTGACGTGATGCGTTATCCTGCTGGAAGCAGCCACCATGTACACTGTGGTCGTAAAGGGACGGGCAATACTTCGGCAGGAATGTAGCATTTAAACAATGTTTAATTAAGCGTTGTGCGATATGACAAAATGAAAACATCTATTGTTTCATATTATACGCTGTTGTTTGTTTCGCGGCGTCGCAAAACTGTTTATGGCAATATTTTTTCATGGTCTGGATGGTCACCGCGTGGATGCAGGCACAGAGAAAACCAGAGAAGATGGCGGCTGTTACAACTTATGTGTAGAAATGTATCGTTTAATGCATCGGTCAAAACACTCGACGCCCACTTCACACAAGCTGCCCAAGAGTCACTGAGCTGACAGGAAAAGCTGTGCTTTATATCGTTCTCGGGACGAGAACTGTGACATATCTGAGATTTCTGTCGTGTCGCACAGTTCTAACTTAATTGGTACTTAGAGACCTAAAGTGTGCTGCACACAGGGCTGGATGGATCCATGTTTTCATGTTCATGTCAAATTCTGATCTTCCTGTCTGAATGTTGCTGTAGAAATTGCGGCTCATCAAATGAGTGTTTCCTGGCTTCTGTTGTGAAAAGTGTTGCCTCAGTTTCCTGTTCTTAGCTGAAGTGGTGCCTCCTGTAATCGGCTCCTGCTGTAGCCCTTTAAGAATAACTGGCTTTAATGAGCCGTCATCTGAGCTACTGTTTCCTTCGCATCAGCTCGATGCAGAATACCTATACTCCTCAGACTGCAGCATCAATGAGGCATTTTTGCTCAGAGAATTGCTCACTGGGTAGTTTCTTTTTCATACTGGTCTCTGTAAACCCTACAAGATGGTTTTGTGGGCAAATCCAAGCTGATCAATCAGCCTGTCTGTCACCAACAACCATGTTCAAAGTCACTTTGCACCCAAACCTTCCCAGTTTCACTTTGAACTTCAGCAGCTTGGCCTGAATGCACTTAGCAGCTGCTGTGTGATTGGCTGAGTCAATACTCTCATTGCAAAGCAGATGAACACGTGTGCATAACAAAGTGACCTGTAAGTGGTATGTTGGTGTTTACACTGACAGTGTTTTTCATTGTGAAGTAAAACATTTTCATACTTAAAATAGTGAAAGACCGAGTTGTTATACTGCTGCTGTCTTATGGATGTAATTGTTGTGTCAAAAAGCTTTTTTGCTCTCTGTGAAGACCCTGAAGGAAACACTGTGTGCTCTGACTGCTGAGAGTGACAGTGGAGCGAAGGATGGGAGATGGGACGAGGCTGTAAGAACTGAATCGGTGCTGATGAAATTAAAGGAGTCTGTGAATGACATCATTGTCTTCTGTCATCGAAGTTGTCAGGGCCTGGACCAGAAACAGAGAGAGGTGGGTGCTGTGCGCGGGTACGCTTGCTGTGAAGAACTGGCATTGCTAGTTATTCCTTGTTTTCCTTATCTCACAGGTTCTCTGGTTTCCACTGTTGGACACAATGATGGCGTCTCAGAAACAAGTAAAGGGGCTCAATGCTAAACACACCTCTGATGGTAACAGTTTGCATGCATCACTACACATGTAAACAAAGATGCCTCACTATGACGATGCTTCCTCTCTAGTCTTTCAGATCTGTGCAGCTCTCTGATGGCTTTTTGTAAATTTAACACATTTTGTTAAAGTATATAGTGATTATAAGCTTGTGCTACAGCAGGAGATGGAACAAATACAACTACAGTGTGAAACACACTGTCAGGCCAGCGTTACACATCAAGTTTAGGTTTGGATGTTGATGTTCAACCACAGTGGTGGAAAAACTATTGAGACTCTTTAGTTAAAGTCCTACCGCCTCATTTCAGACCAGCGGTCCCCAACCCCCGGGCCTCGGACCGGTACCGGTCCATGAGTCGTTTGGTACCGGGCCGCGAGAGTTGAGGCTCAGGTGTGAAATGTCTGGTTTTCTGGGTTTTTATCGGTTTTCAGCGTTATTTTGTTATCGTTTTTATCGTTAACTCGGTTTTCCTGGGTCTTTTCACGTGTGTCATGAATAAATCTTCTTTTTTTCAGTACTAGTTTTATTTTGTTGCATTTATCCGCGACACCTTAAAGGCCGGTCCATGGAAATATTGTCGGACATAAACTGGTCCGTGGTTGGAGACCGCTGTTTTAGACTAGAGCATTTAAAAATGTCAAATGATCCTAGTTATTTTGTCTGTATGTGCTCAGACAAAGCTCAGTGTGTTTACCTTTGTTTGATAGAATATGCAGCACTTCCTTAAAAGAATATTTCATTGACCCAGGACCAGTATTACCTCCTTCCCATTGTCCTTCCTGCCCGCTCTCAGGGTTCAGCAGTGACCGGTGGGTCACGTTAGCATAGCTCAGGAGATAAAGCGAACCCTCCACTGTTCTGAACACTGATGGTTTGATCCTGCATGCCAGAGCTTAGAGCTTGTATTAAGTGAAAAAAAGAGCCAATGGAACAAGTGAAAATTCTCCAGATCCAAGATGCACCGTCTCAAAACAAGTCCCCATACCTCACTGAAATGTTGCTCTGTAGCTGATTGTGTCTTATTTTAAGTGTGATGAGATATTTTGACTAGAAATTAGACAAATATACTTGGTAAGATTTTGAGCTTTTGCAGTGAACCCAGTGCAGACATAACTGAGTCTGAGTTTATTCAGTGAGAATGTCCGGGGGGGTGAGCAGGGTGATGAATATGCTGTAGTCCTCAGCACTGACGGGCTAGCTCACTGTGGGGAGCTGATTTGACGACATGAACTTTGTTTCAAAGGAAATAAAACAGTTTAGCTCTAACTGCAGAAGGACCCGTGAGACTGTTTGAGCTGTGATTTTGTTGCTCATCAGAGAGAAAATTGTACAAGCGTTTTTTTGTTATTGTTTTGTTATTGAATCAGTTCTTGGTGTGGCTAATTCATCATGTCTGTAAATGTCTTAGTGCTGAAGGAGCTCACGATGAAGGTTCTCAACGCTATGAGCAGCTTTATTTCTTTACCTGCCATCATTCAACAGATCCTGCAGGTTTGTATGCAGTCTGTCCATGCATCTATATGCACACACACACACACACACACACACACACACAGTACGGTGAGAAATTCTTAAACCCACCCTTCATGTGTCTTGCTGCATGCTCAGTCATCCAGGTAAGTAAATGACG
>NW_024582775.1:22500-33931 GCF_018398535.1 Haplochromis burtoni
CGCACACAAGAATTTTACTCACATGTGCTGTACCAACGTACCTGCACATGTGATGTGACAATAAAAGTGTTTTGATTTGGTGTGTTTGTGTGGCAAAGTGCTACTGAGCGGTGTACCAGGGGCACGGAGAAAAGTTGTCGTACCATAGGCACGAGCAGTGTGTGTGTGTGAATTGCAGGTAATATTTGTGTTCTAAACAGCTGTTTGAGTTGGGTATATGAAAGGAACCATATTATAGAGACGTGTCTCCATGGACAATAGCATTGTATGATGACGTGTTAATGATCGTTGTTTGCCAGGAGCAAAAACAGATGAATCAGAACCTCTCGAGCTCTTACACACATGTTGCTGTTTGCATGAATGCAGACATATGCCTTTGGAAACGTTTTCAGCATAGCATCGACATTACCGCCCGTTTCAACCCATCATTACCATCTGATGGGTTGAAACGGGCGGTTTGTGCTGCTCATGTAGTCATGGTGTGACAATAATCTTTAGCCTTGATCTGTGAAGGAAACACGTTATTCTAATTACACATTTTGAACTCTTTATGGCACATGAATGTCGACATAACTAAGAAAAAAAATGTTTCAGACTTTACTTGAAACAACCACCAATCTGTTGAACTACGACCTCCACTGGTCCCTGGCTCACCTGCGTGCTGCTGTCACAAGAGGACTCCACCCACGACAAGACTGCTGTAACATCTGCCTCCAGCAGTACAAGAGGAGGCAGGACGCATCTGAGGAGATCATTGTTTTCAGGTGACACACACGCATTATATATGTATACATATGTGTGTGTGTTTACATGGGAAACTCTTCCAGCTCCTTTACTTTTTGTATAATCTTGTTTGCACTCCCTGTTTCTTCTTTTGTTATTGCCAAAGTGTCATTAGCACGCATCATGACTGTAACTCAGTATTAGTTTATGAACATTGAATAACACATTAACAATGACAAACCAATGTTCTGTTAATCAGTCGTGACACCTTGTTTATACAATATTTATGACTTAAAAGGCTCACAGCTGATCATACCCAGGTCTTGGTAACAAGTAACAAACTGAATCATCTTTTTATAAACTTTATGTTGAATAACTATTTTCTGATCTGCTCTTCACCCGCAGAGCCTGTATGACCTGTTACATGTCGTCTCATGTCTGTGTCCTATAATTTTAATGATCTCATCATTTTCCATATAATCAATAAGCCATTTGTGATTAAGATGCCGTCATGGAGAGTTTTACCAACATGATAAGCTAGTGAACTAAGCAATCTTGTGCAAAATCTAAAGTTAAGTAATGTTGTCATTGAGCATCAGTGAAGTCTTGTAGGCAGTCATCGTCCGAGGATAATGGCCTGACCAAAACAACTGAAATGATTCAATTCAGGTTTATTAAATAACACAAATTTAAACAGTTTTGTCAAAGCGCATCAAACTGTAAGTTAAAGACTCGATTCTTTTAGAGAAAAAGCGGGGCCATCTGCTGCGACTGGTTAGTGATGATGGGAGGGAGAAGGAAAACCAAATAAGTTGAGGAGAAAACAGTCAGTGATCTTCATTAGCAGCCAGTCAGTCAGAATGACCTGCTCTGGGAGTGCCTTAATGCACACAGCAGCAATAATGTCTGAAAGACCTCAATGCAAACCACGTAATGCTAAAGCCCAGCAGAGGCCCTATGAGACAAAAAGCAGACCCGGTCTACTGATTGAATTTTACACCGCCCCATCCAGATTATGCCAGAAGTTTTGGTTATGGCTCATTATTAGAATCCTTGGCCCACAGCTCACAGATCCCTTCACTAGGCTTTCTTAAATGGAACTTGTTGCTAAAAGCAAAACAATCCATCGACATTAAAATGACTGTTTATGAATGTCTGTCTCTCCAGCTGTGGTCACCTGTACCACCTGCAGTGCCTGCAGCAAAAAGATTGTGTGTGGGGCTGTGCTTCAGAGCTGCAGCGGCAGTGGAGGTGCTACAAGTGTTCGGCCATCCACGGAGGAAGAGTCGGGCCTTCCACTGAACCAAAGAGAGGCCGTAGCACATCTCTGGCACAGGTGTGTGTGTGTGTGTGTGTGTCAGTGAAAGAAGATATGTCAGTGCTTTAACCCAGCATGAAATGATAGAAGTTTGTTCAAAAATACTAAAGCAAAATGTATTCTGCTCACATGTTCATGAAAACCTTTATGGCTGAGTGGAATCAGACAGTACAGATGTGACTGCAGACGTTCAGCAGGGGTTTAGAAAGCGTAGCATTAACTGTTGTCTCCCATTTTCAGTGGCTTGAAGCGATTTTGTCAGACAGCCCACAGTCTCATCTTTCCTTGTTATTGTGTTGCAAATAGGGCTGATTAAAGCTCTGGTCATTCCAAGCACTGAACCTGCAGCTGGAGCTGACCCTTTGGCACAGAGATGTTGATGCAGTTAAAGGAGAAAAACCAAACAGCTAATCCAACAAGAAAGGACACAGCAGGGGTGTCACACTCATTTTAAACGGGGGACCACCTACAGCCCACTCCTTTCTGTCAGTGTGAAGACGTTACATATTTAACTGTTTTTCTACATGATGAAGAAAAAGACAGGAACCCATCAGCACGACTCTTTGGATTTAAATTGTAAGAAATAAAACGTCAGATCATTTCAGACTGTCCAGTTTTTGTTTTTTAGTCATAAAGAAACAGAACTTTCTACAGCAGAGAGTGGAAACAGAAACGAAGAGATTTCTTAGAGCCTAATTAGTTTCCTTTGGTACTGAACAGCAGAAATGAGGCTTTCTTGTCAGAGGTCACTTTTGAGGGGAAAACAGCGGCTGTACCAAACAGCTGGTTCATAAAAGCAAGCGAGTAATGCAGAACATACCAGCATCAACCTTTGATGGGAAACTGGTGGGCTTTTATTGTGGTGGAAGCATGACAGCGAAGCCAAGATAAATTCATGACGATGTTTTGCTGTTGGTTCGATGAGTTTTGGTCGTCGAGTGACGAAACCTGCAGTTTTCGAGTCTGTGCGATGTGGTAACACGCGTGTCCGTGTGCGTGCTGCCGGGGGGTCCGTGTTGACGTCTTTCTGTGCAATCTGTTCACCTGATCTTTAATGGCTGCTTTATCTGTTTGGTGTTTCTGTGGACACACACGTTTGTATTTAAATGACACATTTGATACATCCTATTAAACCAGATGCTCTGATGTTGCGTTTCATGACATGGGCGGAGCTGGGCAGACTTCCAAACCTTGCTGTTTTGATTTCATTGTTGAGTCCAAGGATGAGGAACGTTGTCCTGAAACTAACATGGCTGAAACAACGCTGTCCCTCTCTGTGCCACAGACACATGTGACATCAGCACGCCAAGACACAGGGGCGTCGGCTCTCAGGAAGAAGGTAGGTTTGTGATCGACCCCCGGGCGTCGCGCTGTGGCCCTCTGCTGATCTGTTTCTGCTCAAACGTTTTCTGAGCAATAACTCTGAAATCATGGATCACGTACACAACTTATTCTACTCAAATCTCAGTTTGCAGTTTAATGTCAACATTAATGTCAACAGCATTCTGTAGTTAACGTGAGTCTCATCAACCGAATGTGAGACGAATCAAACTAATAACTGTTGCAGTTCTGGTTTCTTTCTAAATTACTGTCATTTTTGCACTTTTTACACAATATGTAACAAATGACATCGTAATAGAGCGTCTGTGGTGTATGTGCTGTGACGCAGGTGTTCGCTGAGGCAACACTGGACCTTCAGCAGGAGCAGTCCTGGGATGAAATCCGCTGCTTATACCGAGGACCATCCAGGGTATTAAAACAAGCACATTTTCATTAGGACATGACAGATTCCACTGATGCTGAAATTAATGTGACGCAGTGCTTGTTGTTTTTTGTTATAGTTTAAAAACAGTTATCATTACACAACAGCAGTAAAAACAAACACAAGCAGGTGATCCTACAGGTGAGTTTGTGTGCTTGTGTACTGCTCTGAAATGTCAAACAGTCAAGATGTGATTGACGTGCAGGCTTGTTGCACAGAAGTGTTGCATTAGCTGTTCAGACATTATAGCTATTTTTACACAAAACTGCACTTTCAGAGGCTCAGAAGTAACTGGACGGACCGATAAGCAGTTTCTTGGCAGGTTGAGCCACGAAACTGGTAAAAAAAACCAGATAAAAGAGGCCGAAGCAGTCTTTGCTTATTGTATCCAGTTATTTCAGTGCACGTAGCCTTGGTAGGGTGTGTCCATCTGTGGGACCAGCACCCCAAAACAGGAAGTCCCCGTTTATCTAATCCTGATGTATGTTTCTGTGGGTCAGCAGGCAGTGCAGAGTCTAGATGGAGTTGATGAGCGAGGCCACTGGTTTCTGAATGTCTACCCTCCCTCCTCCACTGGGAGGAACCCTGAGTTGCCTTGCAGGCCCAGTATTCATCAGCCCCCCTCTAGATCAGTGCCAAGCCACTCAGTTGAACTGTTAGAAATCTGGAGTAAATTGTAAGAGCTATTTAAACTCTATTAATAATAATGGATTGTTTATACAGCGCTTTTCAGGACCCCTCAAAGCGCTTTACAATTCCACTATTCATTCACTCTCACATTCACACACTGGTGGAGGCAGCTACAGGTGTAGCCACAGCTGCCCTGGGGCAGACTGACAGAGGCGAGGCTGCCATATCGCGCCATCGGCCCCTCTGGCCATCACCAGTAGGCGGTAGGTGAAGTGTCTTGCCCAAGGACACGACGACCGAGACTGTCCGAGCCGGGGCTGGAACCGGCAACCTGCCGATTACAAGACAAACTGCCAACTCTTGAGCCACGATCGCCCCGTGATACTCAAGTTTTTACCTTCACAAAGGGTTAAAAAAGGAATATGCACAATTTAGACTATTTGAATGTGTGATATTTTATTAAAGCACAACCCAAAAATAATAAAAACAGAATCAAATCCCTTGAATTATACTTATCTAACCTACTCTGATCTAATGTTGACTAGTGTTCCTGATAATAGTCCAACAGGAAAACCGAATCCTGGAAACTCAGCTCCAGACTGACGATACAATCCAAGCTCTCACTGCGGTTGCACAGGGACTGAGGGCTCCTAACAACGCACAGTCACTCCCGAAGCCATGCAACCTGTGGTTTAGCTCAGCCTCCTGAGCTGCAGTCAGTCAGGCTGCAGACCAGCGAGGGTGCCGTGCTATCCACCACCAACAACATCAACAATGCCCACGTGAGCATCAGGATGGACCATGATCTTTTTTTCTTCTGTTTCTATATCTTCTCTCTTTCCTAGTTGTCCATGCTTTCAGAAGTCTCCCACTGCCACGAGAAAACAGGATCTCTGTTCTCCGTCCAGCTGGGAACAGAAAGTTTCCAACTGAAACTCTCTCCTCCGCCTCTCTTCGAAGAATAACATCATGACTGCTTGAGGACAACATTTTCCTTTTGCTCTTTTCAACACCAAAGTCCTTTGGGAGTAGCTGATGTCAGATCTCGCTTTAGTCCCAGTTATTCCATCTTTCTTTGTTTTTTACTGTGTACAACTTTACCCAAAATGTTGGTTGAAGAAATGCTGCAGAAGTCTTCAGCTGGATAAGCTCTGCGCCTCATCTGGCTCATTTTGAAATAGAAGTTGATGTTTGGTGTGAGTTAAAGTTCGATGCAGCAGTTCAACTCTGAGGTGGGACTTCCAGGGAGTGATCTTTAAAAAACATGAAAACATTGGATCACATCTTGTAAATCATTGTGATAATTCTCAGTGTAGCTTTGCTGAACACCTCAAAACTGTTCATATTTACACTAATATATTATTAATGACCTGTGAAGATTTTCAACATTTTCAAAAAATATTAGAAAAAAACGATGTGCTGTGTAAATTAAATGAAGCACTGGTATCTTTAGCATAACAATGAGTGTCCCTGTGTGTAGCCTGAGCTTTTCTGTGTAGAGGCAGCGTGTGATTGTCAGTCAAACAGGAAACCTTGGCCTTCTCTGTTTAAATGATAAAGAGACTAGAGGGAAAACAAGGAGTGAAATTAAAGCTCAAATATGACTAAAAACCACTTCAAATGTTGTTTCTGTTGGAGTTATCCTCCTGCTCCTCATGCTCGGTTTACAGCACATTATGGCTTCATTAATAATTCAAGGAGAGCAACAAAGGCCCGAATGATTCCCAGCAAATGATGGTTTTCTGTCTCCTCTGTCACATATGTGTACATATTCAAATCATTTGGCTTTCTGTTGCACATTATGTGGTAACTGTAATGATTGTGGCTGGATGTTGTGATGTGTTACTTGTAACAGACAAAGCAGAAGCAGAGGGAGGTTCGGCCCACGCAGTGCTGTTCTGGGTTATTCATCTTTACATTTAAAAAGCTCCCATCTGAAAACATCGAATCAAATTTGTCATCAGTGACATCACTGATACTAAATCCTTATTGAATGTTTCTCCTGCCTGAGAGCTGTAAGAACGGGGACTTAAACTCTGCTTAATAAACCAGCACGTACTGTATATTGTCTCGTGTGGTGTTTGCTTTGTTTGTCTTCAGCTCTCATAATTTTGAGTTAAAGTTCTGCATCACACCAACTTCAAAATCCTCTTTTAGAAAACCTTCAAAACTTCCTCTGAGGAATCAGTTTGACTTTGTACTAACAGCGCACTGACATCTAGAGCTCAAAACTCTGCAAGCAGTTACAGATTTCAGTCCGATATATCAGGACAAAGACATTGTTACACAGTTACAGAGAGCACGCAGACAGGATTTTACATCTCCCATCTCCAGAGGCTGAACAACAATCAAATCAAATCACTTTTATTGTCACATCACATGTGCAGGCACACTGGCACAGCACATGCGAGTGAAATTCTTGTGTGCGAGCCCCACAAGCAACAGAGATGTGCAAACACAACAACACAAACGAGCAAAATACAAGAATGGCCAACCTGAAACTAATAAATATATGTACAATATATAATAGTGTATGCATTTCTGGATGTGTATACTAAATATTTTCCTACGTGTGTGTGTGTGTGTATACACATTTTTACAAATTAAATAGTAAAAAATAATAATAATAATAATAATAAAATATATAAAATATACAGAGTTGAATATGTGCAAAACAAGTGGCATTTATATACAGTAAAGCAAGAACAGCTGACAAGCAGTTTCATGGCCAGATGGTGTTTTATTCTCTTGTTACACTGGACGTGCTGTGAAATGTTGAACCTGCTTTGGTAGCTGTGCACTACAAGTCTCAATATGAGGTCACAGGAGCTGCTGTGGACGAGGCCATACTAGGCTGGAGAGAGCGAGTGCAAAGTTTAGCAGCTGTCAAATAAAACGTCTTCAACATGAAGACTGAACCAGCTCAGCACAACAGTCTCACAGAAGCAGAAGTCTCCAATCAAAAGATGACTTCATGAACTGCTCATTACACTGGAGAGCGAGGAGGCCCGACCAGACAGGCTGTTTCTGCAAAAACAAACCCCAGACGGAGGAAAGGAACGGCGAAGCATAAAACGTGATGGAGAACATGTAAAAGGCATGTATGGGAATATGGCTGCCAACGGAAATGGGCCACAAGTCAGACAAAGTCATTTCTTGACTACATGTGGCAGAAATCAGCCGATCACATCTTCATTCGCTGATTTTAACTTTTGACTAATGCTTCAAATTTGGCTTCAGCACCTCATCAGACCCGCTGACACTGATTTTCAGTCCAGTTCTTGTGTAATGTGACACACCTCAGCCTTTCCTCCATCTTCCTGACAGCCAGCCTTCTACGGAGGCCGTTTCTGATGAAGCTTTGGTGAAGAGTCCATGTGTCCGATCTTTGCTGGATTTGATCTCATTTCTTGAGTTTCAGATACAGTTCACGTGCTGCAGATAGACTTTTAGACCCGCTACATCTTCTTTGTTGTCCCCTTTTCCCGATTCCTCAAAACATTCATAAATAAAACCCTTGAAAGTGAAACTGAGTGAAGAACTATTACACTTTAAAAAAATCACAAGACAGTCTGGAAGCAACATCTGAAAGAAATGGTGGTGCATTTAAAGAGGAACAAATAAAAGAGACATAAGACATCAGTAAAAACGTGTCATAATTTACGTCCCTGTATGCGGAAGCTGCACATGTTGCTATGTGTGCATCTGCTTTTGCTGTGTAGAGTCTGTATAGTCCAAAACAAACAGCCAGGTTTGCTTCTGTTAATGAAATGATGTCGCGATTAGGACGCAGACCCTTTAGTACTCCAAACTACTGTTCTCATTATTTTGGAGATGCTACAACCGTCGTCTGGCCAGCATCAAGTCGTTCTGCTCTTTTATCAAAAGCACTCTTCACTACCCGGACCTTTACTCAAGCCACGGGAAGTCCAGTGTACTCCGGTGGCCCAAAGCAACCATAGAGTTCCTGCTGGTGCTAGATGATTGTACTGGTCCCAGATCAGGCCTGTAAAGATGAAAAGGCAGGGAGTAAACATGTGTACATACACATCTAAGATACTCTTTTACTTTGTGCATGTGTCAGCAGGAGAAGGGTGTTTCTAAAACATCTTGGATTACAGCGAGACCTTACTAGGCCTAAATCCCAGACTCCCACTCCTACACGGGAACACTGAGGAATGCTGATTTGACTCTCCCAACCCTGCTCTGTCCATCTGGGTGGGTGCCAAGCTCCAGTCAGGACGGAGGGAGAGGCTGAAGTGCCAGCAACCCTCCACCTCCCATTAAACTCCTCCCTCGACGAGCTCTCAAATAAAGAAGAGCCAGTGTTCATCCAGAACAGGCGAAAAGCCCCTTTTAGAGTCCCAGTCTTTGCATCCTGCCTAAAGGTCTCTTAGGCTGTCCTTTCCAAAACGCATTGCTCATGCTGGATATTCACATATAAATAACTATAAATCTTCCTTATCACACAGGGGACACAGGTACAGTGCCCTTTCAGTGGCTCTGAATTGGTGTGATTTCGACCCGTGAGGATGTAACGTGTCTTTGACAAGTTGAAGAAGGAAAGCAGGATTATGTTGATACATGTTTTACTGAAAGTGAGCAGAAAACGTGAGTTTTGTTTATGTTTGTGAAGAAGAACAAACATACACTGAGACATGCGCAGGTACATAAATCAACAGTCTTCTTGTGTTGTGTGTGTGGGTGTCATGAAATGTTCTCGTAAAGGAGGGTGGGACGTTTTCAGCCTGATGATGGTCTGCTTCACTTGCATCACTTGTGAGACCACCTTTTGCCTCTCTGATGGGTCCCCAGCTGTATACGGACCCCTGATTAGCTGCCCATCGGATTATTTGGGCCAGTGTGCAGCGACAAAATGTGAAAAAGGAGCAAAATGGCCGTTTATCTAAGTTCTTCTGGACCTGACTGCAGATCATAGACGTACCCTGTGGTGTGGAGCATGCTCCTCACCTGTAGAGCTGTGGGCAGGACATCTTCAGTGAAGCTGAGGCTGCTCCCAGCCTGCTGTGATTCCTTAACTTAGTCTTCCTTACCACGTCTTTGACTCTGGCCCACGTGCTGTTTTCACTCAGCTGAACACAAAGACACACAAAATCGTCACTGATCAATTTCCCCTTCTAGCAGTAAATGCAATGTCAGCCTGACAGAGTTTTTGGAATGCAGAGCGTCGCCTCATATATCTCATGTGAAAACATTTGTTAATCACGCTGCAGAATGTGATTCTGTCAGGATAAACCGTGCATCACTTACTGTGTGCTGATGGATGGAGAGCCCCTCAGTGCTGCCCCTGTGGACCTCCCCCTCAGTGTGACTCCTTTGGCTTAGGCTCTTCCTGCACGGAGGAGCGAGTGTGAAACCACCACCTGTAACTCCTGAAACAGGGAGCAAACAATAAGCACTTGCAGTTCAGTTTGTGCCTGACTAATAACATTTAAACCAGTATTCGTTTGGTCCTTTCGTGCATTTTGTCAACGCTATACGCACCTGTAAAAAAACAAAACACGCTACACATGTGTGCTGAGCCACAACATTTCAAACGCTGTGTGTCCTCGGTGTCCTGCCCAAACTGAAGGATGGACGTTATCATGGAAAAACACACTGACTTTGATTTAAGTACAGGTGGACCCGACCATGCAGGCAGACACAGCAGTGTGTGTGTGTGTGTGTGTTTCCAAAGCATCGCTACATGATTAGTGATTTTTCATTCAGTAATGGCTGTTATAAGAAATCCTGCTGGAGACAGTGCACGTCTGCTTTTTCCTTCTGTTCATCCCACTCCCCTCTTCTCCTACTTTACTGTAAACAGATCACTTCTTGTCACATCTTCTGTTGGTCATAGCACTTTGCTAGGACCTATTCAGTCCAGTGCTATAGCTACATAACAGTTGGTGAATCCAAATGTGAAATTACTTTATGTGGACTGTGCGTAGTCCGTGTTCCTGTCAGGAGCAGATTTCCGCCCGGGTTTGGGTAAAGCAGAACCTTTCTTTAAAGTAGATGAACTGTGGGGGTAGTTCTGGGTCACACTGTGAAACTCGAGCATTGCTAAAACAATTTGAGAACATAGTTTAGTTCGTTCAGGGTGTTTTCAGAAGCTTGAAGGCTGCAGAACAGACTGTAAGTCCTGTCTGAGGAAAATATCTCGTCTTCTACGTTTGGAGAAGCTGAGAGCTGCATCTAAGCATCCTTCTTTGCCTGCTTGTGCAAATAAACTGCTTTGTATGCTGCCAGTTTTTTCACTGCTGTTGGTTGGTCATTAGTTGTAGTTTTATCCAACCGAAACCATAAACCTCTGACCATTAGTAACTACGAGCACACCTTGATTTCTGTTGGAAGAAGTAATAGACTCTCTTTTTGTTGCTGTCTTATCTCCTCAGACCTGAACTCTTCCACAGCAGCGTTTTTCATTTCTCTTTGATATTTGGGCTGATTGGTATTTTGGTCTAAATAAATGTCCACATATGTGAGCGCCAGGTCCCAGGAGGTTAAAGGTGCAGTCTGCCCTTGATTGGAAACACACCATAAACATGCTTATTTATTCCAGTTACTGCCAACAGGTTACAGCTGACAGGAGCAGCAACAACAGCTGCTTATAAGATAACATTATCCTGATGTTAGGCTCAAGATAAACAGGCTGATTACATGCTCACATCACCTAAGACTTTATTTACGAGTCCAACAAAATCATATCGACTTCACAGAAAGTTTCACTGTTGCTGGCAAACAGCAGCTAAAAACAGCAGGTTACCAAGAGCATATCCTCAGTGCTACCTCCAGCTCAACGTGCCTGCACTGTGGTTGGACAGCAGCTTCACTGAATCGACGTGTATCAGGCTGCCTTCACAAACCTGGCATACTCAATCTTTAACGTCAGTTTTGTTTATATAGCACTAAATCACATCAGAAAAAACACATGATGAGTGAAAAACAGAAGGGAAAGTGTGAATCTTGAAAGTAGAGATAGTGTCTGTCTCCTG
>NW_024582775.1:33979-35246 GCF_018398535.1 Haplochromis burtoni
AACTGAAGGCTCTGCCTCCCATTCTACTTTAAATACTCTAGGAACAACAAGTAGGCCTGCAGAGCGAGAGCGAAGTGCTCTAATAGGGTGATATGGTACCTGATGAACAGCAGCCAGACTTTTTTGAGATGCCTCAGGTTAAAAACATAAAATACTGCAAAATCTTTAATTGACACATCAGTTTTTTTATTCCTGATTTATTAGTTTGTGTTTCTACTATTGAAATATGTAAAAGTCTAGTGTTAGAAAATATTTCCCACAAACACGAGTAGAAACACAGGCCGGCCACGGTCTACAGTCTACGTTTAGTGGTGAGATTTTAAACGCTGCACCGTGAAAGATTTGCCAGCGTGCTGTGCTGTCAGCATGTTATGTACATTTACAACTACATGTGCAAAATTACATGAAGTTTGCAAACGTGTTCAATGATACTTGATGGTGAAGTTGTGATGTAACTCCAGCACTCTGTACCAATGTTTGTTTATGCCTGTTTTATCTCATATCAGATTTTGGATTTTATGGATTTACATCAGTGCGATGTTTTGTATATTAGTTACAAACATAACAGCAATCACTGTTACTGCACAAGATGTTGTGGAATAAATGTCAGGTAGTCCTCTCATGAATCACTATTTATTCACTACAAGAAGATACTGGGATTGAATCTAGCAGCCTTGTAGAGATTGCGGGTGCTTTTGTGTGTTTTCTCCAGGTGCTCTGGTAGGATTACCTCCACCGGTCGATATGAGTGGGTGCTGTGTGACCTCTGGAACGGCTGACAGGTCTGAGAGAGTTCCACTGGGCGATGAAAACTCATCTCTGGATTGCGTTTTCTGGAAATCCTGGAAGGCTAAACTGGCTGCACCACAGCTGCAGTAGTCTTTGAAGAAGTCCTGGAAAAAGCAGAGAAGAAGAAAATGTGTCATGAAATTTTCATTACAAAAGAAAGTGATCAACAGCTGAAAAACTGATTTTGAACGTAGTTTTAAATAAAAATGATGTTAATTGCTTTAGAATTTTACTCCACGTAATGCAGATCATATATGATGATACAGTAGGATGTGTAATTTGGATGTTGTTGCTAATGTGCATCATGGGACCAAAGAACAGGCACAGCACTTGTACGATTAATGGTTTCTTTTAACATTATTTTTGAGGACTTTGTCTTTGTTGGACAGACATTACAGAGGTGAGAGAGAGCAGCAAGGGCCAAAGGTCAAGAGTTGGGCGTTCGTCTTGTAATCGGAAGGTTGCCAGTTCGAGCCCC
>NW_024582775.1:35358-38419 GCF_018398535.1 Haplochromis burtoni
GGGGTCCTTAGGGACTAGTAAAGCGCTCTACAAATACAGGCCATTCATCTTGAATATGGCGCCTGCTCACCCACCAAACTGAGCTGGTGCCCTTTGTGAGCATTCTTTAGTTCATCTAGTTTCCTCTCCTCCATAATCAGACCAGGACTGACATGTTAGCTATATGTTCTTCTTGAATTGCTGTCTGTCTGAGTGGTGTCCAAAAATAGACCTTTGCTCCCCATGATTACATGTTAAGTCTCCTGTGTTTAATGAAATATTTAGTGCTCTGCATCTCTTGGGTGAACAAAGGCAGAACTTCACTTACAAACAAGAGGAAATGCTTCGAGTTATTCCTGAGATTTGTTCTAGTTTAGCCTCAGCTCCCACTCAGATGGCCCCCACTGGTGACACGGAATCACACAGTCAGCAATGAAGCAGTCACGCAGCCTCATCCTGCGATCTCAGTTGCAGTGTCCCACGATGCTGTTTCACCTGAGTCTTTTCCTGGGGAGTGGTGGTGGTGGGGGTGGTGGGGTTTTTGGCCCAGTTGTGTGGTCTGTCACCTGTGCTTTGGTGGTGTTTGCTTTACAGGTCATTTGGAAGCAGTAGGGGGGGTCCTTTCACCCGCTCGCTTTCAGCTGCTCAGCGCTCTCTTCCCACGATGATGCCACTATACTCTCGTATGCTGTAGGCGTGCTGAGAGGACGCGTGCAGGCATGGGCTGAGGCGTATTTCATATCCACAGTGGATATTTCGACCTGTGGTTGCTGAGACCGGCTGGGTGGAAAACACAAATTTGTTTTCAAGCATTAAATAATCAGTTGGCTTCATGTGATGAAGCTATGATCACTCACCAGCCTGAGCCTGTTTGATTAGTTAGGGAGACCCTCGGCTTTTTCACGTCTCCAGACGCTCCATTAATTCTGGCTGCAGAAACACAACTCTCACATTGACTGGGCCAGTAACAGAGCAGAGGGTTTGAGTCTGTTCTGCCTTGCTGCTTTCAATCAGCCTTACCCACAGCCTCTAACAGATCACAACCAGAACATATACCCGCACCGGATCCTTCATCTGTTCCTGAACAGTACCACGATCTACGACAGACAAAGCTCTGTCTCGACCTCCCCACAGGCCCAGGAGGAGGAGCAATGTTTCACTCCAGTTTATTAATCAACCGTAGACCCAGACAGAGTTGCGTGTTAATTCATGTAATTGCAAAGTATTCCTGCCGCTCATTCGTTTTAGTTACCACTTACCTTCCCAGTCTTTTCCCACCTTGGGATGTGTGAGGTAAATGAACTGGGTCTCAGCACTTTTCTGCTCTACCTGAACATCATCACCAAATCTGCAAATTTGGTGATGATGATGCAGGGATGTGAGGGGTGCAGTCACTGGTGTCGATGGTGTATAGGAGAAGACTCAGCACACATCCCTGTGGTGAGCCAGTGCTGAGTGATCTCTGGATGCCAACCTTGACTGATTGTGTTCGGTCAGTGAGAAAGTTTTTGATCCATGTGCATGTAGCGGAGGGGGAAGTCTGAGTTTACCAGCTTGGCTATAAGAATGTCTGGAAAGATGGTGTTAAAAGTTAAGCTGAAATCAACAAAGAGCATCTTTACTGAAGTCCCAGCATTCTCCAGGTGAAGCAGGCAGTTCTTTATGCACTTTAGGATCAGCTTCTCAAAGCACTTCACAATAGGTCTGTGGTCATTAAGGACAATGATGGTCTTAGTGACCGGGACTATTGTTGCTGAGCTACATCGCCCAACGTGGGGCTCGAACCCATGATCCTGAGCTTAAGAGTCTCACGCTCTACCGACTGAGCTAGCTGGGCTTGTGCTGCCATCTTTTGTTCCCATTAAATCTCTGAGTTTTCTAGGTATAACCAAAACAAGCCTGCAGTGTGTCGTTACTTACGTTTTAGTTTAAAAAGTCAGACACTCTGAGAGGTGATATCACTTGTAAACTGGAAAGGAAATGCTGTCTCACTAATTTAACCATTTAGTCTGGAGAGCCCGTTTGCTGCTCTATAAATACGCCATCTGTAAAGCTACAACATCTTACTATTCATCGCAGAAAATAAGAACAATCCCAGGCTTCTCTTCACCACTGTAGCCACACCTCTGTTGGTTGTAGCTCAGGTGGTAGAACACAATTCAACCCCTGTCTGCTCCAGTCGGCCTGCCAAATGTTCTTGAGCATGACAGTAACCCCAAGTTACTCTCTGATGCATCCTGGGAGTTTGAATGTTAGCTTGGTCTTACAAAGAAAGAAGAAAGTGCATGTGTGATATCTTAATGACCTTGTAGTACCATATCACTCTCACACTTACTTGTTGGTGAATTCTCCCGTAGTTACACTACAATAGTCTTTGCTGCTGTACTGAGTGCTTCTTCCACTCATTATCTGTTTATACACCACTCTGCATTTAATCATTATTAATCTCTGGCTGTTTTCCACAGAGAGTCTTTTGTCATGTCGTCCTCCCCTCACCACCAGCCTGTAGCAGCAGATGGCCCCGCCCCTCACTGAGCCGGGTTCTGCTGGAGGTTTCTTCCTGTTAAAAGGGAGTTTTTCTTTCCCTCAGTCGCCAAGTTCAGTGTTCATAGGGAGTCGTTTGTAGGGTCTTTACATTACAATAAAAATGTTTTGAGGTGACTGTTGTTGACCATAAACCGTCACAGTCTTAATGTGATAATGAGACTCAGCCTCTGTTGTGCGTCCTTTGAATCTGTCCTTCTACCTTTCAGCTTCTCATTTGTTAACAGTATCGATGTTCATGTCATTTTCTTAACACACACACTTGCTCGGGTGCGCTACATCCTACACAGTGTTACTGTAGATGGTGAATGCTTTCTGCTGGTGCTCTTCCTGCCACCCCTGCTGTAAACGATGCACCAGGGCTGTCACTCATACACAGAGCTGTACATGACGGTCCATTCAGAGACCACAGGCGATATTCCAGTCAGGATTACTCTGCGTCTTTAGTGTTGTTTTTGAGTAAGAAAGTGCTTTGAGTGCTCAAACTTAGTAGGAAAGCACCATATAGACCAATGAGACATGCTTTTCAATCTCCACA
>NW_024582775.1:38863-42610 GCF_018398535.1 Haplochromis burtoni
AGGTGTGAATCTGTGAGTGAATGTGAGTGTGAATGGTTGTCTGTCCTTGTGTGTTAGCCCTGCGACAGACTGGCGACCTGTCCAGGGTGTACCCCGCCTCTCGCCCTATGACAGCTGGGATATGCTCCCGCGACCCTGAAAAGGATAAGCGGTAGCGAATGGATGGATTAACGTTAGCCCGCGACTTTGTTCCAGTTTTGAATTTTGGCCCACTATGCATTTGAGTTTGAGACCCCTGCTCTTAAAGATCGTCGGACAAAGCTGCAGCTAGCAGAAATCCTCACGTTTAGGTCTCCAGATGGCGACTTTATTGCATGAGTTGAAATAAGAGCGTTCACACACCTCTTTGGCCTTTCTCATCCTGCATTCCTTTTGCAGACTGCAGATCTGCCTCTGCAGCTGGAGGTTAGTCTCCTGCATCTGGCTGATCTTCTCCACGAGTTGACAGATGTGCTCCAGGTAACTGAGTCCTGAAGATAGCGGGCTGGGACTCACTTGCTGCGCCTGTACAAGCAGAAGGCATATGGGTTGAGATAGTTATGATAATTATGCCATTATTATCCTAAACAATGCTTCTATTTTTCCTCCAGGAGTGCTGTAGTGTAATAACCATAATTACTGGCTGGGTTTATTTGTTCATTATTCAGTTTTATTAATGAAGAATGTCACCACAGATAGTGAGCTTCCGAAGCACACTGCAGACTAAAACCCAGGCCTATCATTTAGTCTAGTTTATGCAAGAAAAGTGCTTTTGTTATGATTATGATGGAAAGTTTTGGTTAACAGTGTCTCAAATCCTGACCTTTTTATTAAACCAGAGCAGATAGTGTCAAACTCAACACTGACATCATTAGTCTAATCGTTTTGTTGCTCACCTGCTGTGACTGTTAGTGTGCGCTTGCTCCTTCTACACATTAATTAAACTTGGCCGCAGGGGGTCGAAAAACTAGGTTGAAGTGTATGTGAGGAGAGTGATAAGCTTGCACCCAGTGCTGCTGGACCTGCAGGTTGCTTTTCTCACCTGGTTTTAGCTGGTGACCTCCCACCAAGCTTCACACTTCACATTGAGAGATTTCAGAAACCATGGGAAGAGTTTGTGTAAGAACAAGGCTGATAAGGATGTTTCTGGGTCCAGTTCCTAGCATCAACAACATGATGATGTTGTTATCAAACCATTCTCCCTTCACCATGCCATTAGGATGATCAAGGCACCAGAGCTGATATCACTGACGCATTCAAAAAAAGGGACATGTTTTGCAGTTAGATTAACATTCAGGTGTAAAAGCAGTCCACTCATTTTTAAACTAGTCTGAAAAAGCTCTGCTGGATCCCACTGAATAAAGTACCCTGTGTTCTGCACATTTTAGGTGATTTTGATACTTCAGTAAACTCATGGACAGACTTTTCTACTCTAGCCGAACTCTAAAAGCACTTTCCACAACTTGCCTCAATCACATCTTTTTCTGTGTAACTTTCAGACATTCATTCTCTGATGGATGCATCTGAGAGCAGCTCAGGGCTAGTGTCTTGTCCAAGGATATTTGGCATGCAGGCTGGGATTGAACCACCACCCTGCCGATTAGGTGGTGCTCTACCATCTGAGCTACAGTCTGATGTTTTAAGGCATAGCCTCCAACAGCTGTGTATGAAATGCTCCCTCTGGAAAAACTGCCTCATAGCCACAAAATCACTCAGTGTCATTCTCTCTGTTGCACCAGCTGTTCCCTAAAGTTTGCATACATTTAGTGTCAGAAAGTGCAAATGCATCTCTCCGTGTCTGCAGTGAAGCTTCACTAAAGGCTGCTCTGCTCCTGACGTGTTGCCTTTCGTAGGATACCTCAGTTTGACTCTGTCGCTCACAGTTTCATTCTCACCCTCTCACTCCCCTGTTACATGAACACCAAAGCTGATTGTTTGTTTCATTTCAACTTCCAGGCTTTCAAGATCCCACGCTCAGTTGCCAGCTCATCAACATTTCTGCGCATTTATTTAAAATGTGGAAAAACTGAAGCTTCTTTACAGCCGGAGTTTAGTTGCTGCAATACAGTTCAGACAAAATGTCTCATCAAGGGTTTCCAAGTCTGTTTTCCAACCTTAAATGTATAGGAAAGGTCACACCCTCAGTTCCTGACACAAGATGCTAGCATCTCTTTGCAAAGGCATATTCAAATTGTTGGTTTATGTGGTAAAATCCATATTTTAATAAGAGGAAACTTTGAGCAAATATTTATCCAACCACAAACATTCCTGTAAGTGTACCAACAAAAGCAGGATGTGAGCTCAGGCCCAGTGTTTCCCATGCAGCTGACACTGAAACGCTGCTCCACAGTGGCTGTGGTGGAAACAATGGCCAAACAGGTTTAGGGACTGACATCACTCATTTCCTCTGATGCTTTACAGAAACGATTGTATTGAGACTGAGAATTTTTACAATTGCAGTAAATACATTAATAATGTGTTAATATTTAAATTAAAAAATCCATATCTGCATTAACGTTGACAATGACTGTACACAGGTTGCAGATCCTGTTTTTGCCTCCTGATATTCCAGTTTAGAGAATAGATGGGTAGTGTCACGGTCCTGGATCTTTGATCAAGTGTTTTCAGTTTTGTTCTGTTTAGCTGTGTTCTCAGGTGCGCCCACTCTCCTCCTGTGTATATGTTGTCAGCACCGACCTGAGGGCAGCCGGTTTAAACAGATGAGCGAGGTGCAAGGCGTCACCAGGTGGTGCTAATGTACTGGGACACTTTGCTAGTCTTGCTGAACATTCAAAATGCTTTAGGCTACAAACTGCATTATAACTAAACATTTATATTTTAATTATACACTTGAAATACTTTATTTTCTTAACATCGATGGCAAATTTTCATTGTCATTTATATGCTTGGACTGTGGGTGGAGATTGGATTACTCAGGAGAAACTGACACAGGCACAAGGAAAGCATACGAACTCCACACGGACGTGCCTCAGATTTGAATCATGAAACATTTTGCTGTGAAGCAACACGTTTATCCACGGCACCAGCAACACCCATCCAAATCCAACGTACTCGACCTTTTGATCTTCAGCACGAGGCCCCCTCACTACAGAAGTCTCGCTGGTTGCTTGTGTGTTAGTGCAATCCCACAATCTTCCCAGGACGTTCTGACACATCTGCCCCAAGATCAGACCCTGCTAGCAGAGCGAGACTGAACAAGTACGGTTTGTTTTGAAGGCTTGTTGGAGAAAGTCTCTTCTCTCTTAAAAGAACACGACAGTACAGTCTGACTTTAAAAACCAGCATCTGAGCAAATCAAATGGCTTCATTACCCTTTAGACAGACCAAAGAGAACACAGTTGGCCCTAACGCACAGCATGTGGCCATAGCACATCAGCACCTCATTCATCTTGCATCCTGTCAGGAGGTTATGGACGAGTGTTATTTTGCAGCCACAGGACCTTATAGACTGACTGATCATAAACTCCTCTCTATACCAAAATATTCCAGAGGACATTTATCCGATCACAGCAGCAAATCTTTGACACAATGACTGAAAAACAAAAGGACTGAAGGGTCAAAGTTCAGACCTCAGCCTGACTCAGATGATTAAGAGAGTCGTTCATAAATGAATTTCTGCAAACCTCAATGAACCAAAGCAACACGGTAAAGACGAATGGACCACAAATGGAGTGAAATCACTTCAAGTTATTACTGACAAACAGTGTTGGGGAGTAACGGAATACATGTACCGCCGTTACGTATTTA
>NW_024582775.1:58237-89194 GCF_018398535.1 Haplochromis burtoni
GTGCTGTGCCACACTACACATTTTGGTATCGATCCAGTACCAAGTAAATACAGGGCCAGTACTGTCGATGTGTCTCAGGCAGCTAAATGGGGGAGAGCAGTGTGCCACGATTAATGAGACGAATTCTCAACTAGCAAATTGTGAAACATTTTAAACAGAAACTGGGTTTTTGGAGACCTGGAATGTTTTTCTGTCTTTCAGCACACAAAAAGCTTTGGACATTTTTCATAGTGCATGTTGGAGGTTAATTTCCCCAAAGACATAATTAACACAGTTCAGCGGGCTACACACTGAAGGATAAAAGCAATGTATCGATCCGATACCAATACTAGTGTTGGTATCGATACTATCGAACCGCCTACCTCTACTGGAGATTTGATTTAGGAAATTCTGACATGCCAGCTCAACTGGCATCTCACTATCCAGCTGCCAGGGCTATCCAGTCCTGGCAGCTGGATATCCACACCTTTGGAGTGGGAGTCGCAAGTTCAATTCCCATCCAGTAAGGGTCCTGGCTAGACCCCCCATGCTAACAAAAAAACCAAGCCCTGGAATGGCACGGTTGCGTCTGCAGCTCGGACACAAGCATTTCACTACTCTGCATGATTGTGTATGTCACATATAAAGGTTGCTTTCATCGAGAAACATCGGGGCTACATTAGTCTGCTCAGTTTGCATCCTTGTAAAGTGTGAGGACGGATCAGCTGATGATCAGTGATGCTTTTTTCTTACCTTACTTAATCTGCAGCATTCATCCATGTACTCTTCCAGGCTGTCACTGGTGATACTCCTTTTAATAGGCTCGGGTTCAAAGACTTTGCTTGTCATGTCGTCACAGCTTTGTATTAAGGATTGCTCTCCAAGCTTCGTATCCTCTGAGCCAGTCCTTCCTGTCACAGCCCTGGACTCTTCAGCATCCTCACTTTGTTCAGGACCTGAAACCCTGCAGTGGTTCACATCCTCACCTATGTGCAACCCTACTGTTATAGCCGAAGAAATAAGTGTATTTGAATGAATTAACAAACCATCCTGTGTATCCACTGTTGTATTTAAACTGTTATCTGCTGAGTCATTTGCCTGGTTTTTCTCAGTGCTCTTTGTATCTGCAACAAGTCTGTCAGAGAGGACGGTGGGCTCAGAGTTTAAGTTGGAGGAGTCACAGGAAGACTCTCGACTGTGCACCACAAAGCTCTGCTCAGATCCTGTTGGAGTGGATGGTGAATGAGCTCCGCTGGGAAGCTCCACTCCAGAGTCCTCTGATTCACACTTGAACAAGTTTGAGAGATGAGTATCTGACAAAATGGCAGATGGATATTTGGAGCCAGGCTTGATCTGAGGCTGCTCAGGCTTTTCATCAAGCTGAGAATTCAGCTCGGGGTGTGAGTTGTCCTGGTCAATAAAAAGCTTCATTTTTGTCAGGACAACCTCACTGTCCAGTAATGTGTTTTTACTGCCTCCTTTACCTGTTAAATAGAAAAAGAAATATGTATCAGTTGTCATTTTTCATATTTTAGGAAGTCCTTCAATACTGTGATGACTGTCCTAACCATTCTCTGAGCTGTTTGAAACAGTTTGAATCCAGCGAACGCGTCTTTGAGTAAAAAGTTATTCGGTTGAAGAGTCATCATGGTTAAAAATTTTGGGAACAGTTTCCTGGTTGAACTCCAGGGCCAAGAATCGTACTTCCTTAGACAAAGCTCTTTCTTAGCCAGACACAGTCGTAGCTTTCTTCTTGTCATGTACACGGTAACATGCACGCTACCTTGTCTATCATTATGTTTAACTGTTGTAAAGGAGATACTGTGGAGGAAACTACCACAAATGAGACCTTGTTAACTATATGTGTACATCTGTCACATTGTGTCTTGTACAGCAGTGCAAGTACTTGTCACCACCTTTATGATGAGGACGATATGAGGATCTTGCTGTAGATCTACAGCTGGTCACAGGGAGTACTGAGCACTTAATGTAACGTCAACATGTTGACGGCATTGGGGCATTTTGGTCGAATATATTTCCAGAAAACAAAGGTGGATATCTTGTCAAAGCAAATGCAAAATTAAAACCTGTTTGCTTTTATCCTCTCTGAGTGGAGGAGGCAGTTCTTGCACGGGAATTTTGACGAAGCTATAAACGTAAAACAATATGAATGAAAGTAGAAGTCTTTCTTGTCTAAGCACAGAAGAAAACATGTAAAAGCAGTGTGTGTTTGTGAGAAACAGCTTCCCTCTGAAAGAAGGGACATTGTAACTGTAAACGGTGGCGGCCTGAACTGAAAGATGAATGAGACACAAGTAATTTAATAAAAACAGGATGTCAGAGGAGCAGCCACAAAACTGCTGTCGGTTATATTGGATCTAAACTATTCAAGGCAGCTCCTTTATTACCCACACAGCTGTCCAGTGTAAACACTAGAATACCACAATGCAGAGCGAGCTCAGGTCTGTCAGCAACTAATAAAAGATCATTACAAACTTTAAAAAGCACAGTTTCAGTTCTATGTAACATTTGGAAACCAGGCTGAAATGAGAATACATTCAAGACTTTCTGCTTTTCTACAAATCCTTCTGAGAGCCTGAGTCCAGGGATACGTTTTAGGTTTAACACAGTTGGTTTTACAAGAAGCAAAACTCAAGAGCATTTGAACAAAGTGAGCAGATGATGAGCTCACGGCTTAAGGGAGCGATTGTCCAAGGGAGGGGCCCAATATTCTGATAAACAGCAGAGGAATGTCCAGCAGTGATGATGCAGGGGTCACGCACACATAAAAGAAGTTTAACTGGTGGACATGGTGCAGAAATTTGAATTATAACAGACATATGATCAGAAAAGTTTAAACTGCAAATTAGAATATCACATAATTACAGAGCACGAGATGAGCCTGAACGCTCACGGGAGGGGGCGCCGACTGAACACGACTAAAAGAGTCCGTGAGGTTCAGGACGTCTTTCACAAGAGGTTTCAAAGTTGACATAAATATCAGCAGTGAGCATCTAAAACTGTTGAAATGGTGAATTTGCAGTACTGTGGTTAAGTTTAATGACTCTATGATTCTTTATGGTGGGCAGCCAATGACAGGTTACATCAATTATTCTTATTTATCTTGTGAATTTATTTAATTTGATGGTTTTTTATACTGGCGTTACAAATCAGCCTCACAGTGTTTGTAACATCTGCTTATGTCTTGCTGAATTCAGCCCTAAATCCACAAGAAGCAGTGAGCAGCACGTGTCAGCTGATCACAGCCTGCAGCTCACAAAACGAGTGATTATGTGACTTGTAATTCTTTTCCACACGGTGCACTGCTACACCTGATCTTAGGGTTCATGCCAAATCCTATTTTAACACATCCTGGCTACTGTTGTTGGTTTTAAATACACAGCATACAGAGCTGAGCTCATACTGCTGTTAGAACTAAATTATATGTAGCCTGAAAGTCAGCACTATACTTGCTTTTAAAGATTGTTACTTTGAGCACATGATAACTATTCGAGGAAATACAGATGAGATTATCAGTACTCTTACAAAATGAGCAGAACATTACATTTAGAAAGCTACACTAGGTATCAGCGTTCTTCATCAACACAAGGTTATAATAACCATATCTGAAATAATGTGAACATTTTAGTGTATTCTAATAGCATCTCACAAAGTGCTGAAGGTAGGCTGAGCAGCAGTTATTATATGATGCTACTCTTCTGTCTCTTTGCCCTCACTCTCTGACCACTCACAAGTTTCCCTTCAGTTGAATTAAAGGTTTTGTTCATTTATTGCATTAACCCAGAGTTAGCCAGCACCGATGCTTCTCCTTGGAGAAGAGGAGGCAGGTCCACACGTGTCCATTAGGCGAGGCTGCTTTGTTATCAGTTGCAACTCCTTTGCAGAGTTTACTTGTCAAAGCCAAATAGCAGCTGATGTGTTTTCAGTGACAGAAGAGCCCACGAATTTATTTCCATAAAGAAGTAACAGAAAAGACAAAACCATCAGAGCGATGAAACTATGTACAGCAGCTCGTCTCAATAATCCTGCACCCCTGTTCATGTTCATGCCTGCACACAAAAATGGGCGAGTGCAATTACACACTAAAGCCACGTCGGCCATGTGAACAGACTTCTGGCCATTGTGATCCAATCGCCGTCCATCCCTAAAGCGCTCTCTGTGCAGTAACTGTCAGCTGGACAGGTGTCGCCGTGATCCAGCGGTCCTCATCCTGGCCAAACAACACAAACAGGTATTTTATCCTGTAATTTACAGCAGTCTCTGTCCTAGTGTCTGTGCTTTCTAAACCCAGCAACATATTATTACAGACAGTCCACCAACGCTGCCCCCACCCAAATTCATTCTAAAGCTCGTCTCTGTCCGAAGACGTCCTTCAGCTGTTTCCATCATATTTATTCACGTTCCACTGAGTTTTCAATCAAGCGAGTACTTAAAAAGTCTGAGTTGAGGACTAATGCTGTTAAAGTAGAGTAAGCAGAGTGCCCTGTTGCCTTGTCCTGATGCCTAAGCGTTCACACCTTAATAACAAAGCTCTGAGCCGCCTGGAAGGCAGAGGGAAACATCCTGTCTCCGCACGCGCACTGTGTGATGATAAAATGTATGTCGCTGGATTCAAGTGCACCCAAGTGGTATCAAGACCTCAGTTAATGTTGCATTGTGAGTATGGTTTAATGATTATTATTAACAGTTGGGTGATGGTGCTCTTATGGACTTACATGTTTGCAAAATGAATTTCCTCAAAAAAATAACAAAAACTTTGGCATCTCAGAATCATTTGTTTTATTACGATAACAAATAAAGTTGTCCAGGTTGTGTTTAATCTGCAGCTTTTCCAAACTGTAATAATAATAATACAAATGCTTAATGTGAGCAGTTGTCTGGAAATCATTTTAAGCAGCTCTGGTGACATCAGATGTTTTTTGTCTGCTGGACATTTTTCAACCAATAATAATGCTGATATGATAATAACCTCAGTTGTTTCTTTCATTTGTGATGCCAGTAACCAGGTGAGGAAGCTAAACTGTGATATTTATTGGGTAAAGGCTATGTTACTTAAAGTTTCCAGTAAGAATTATTTTTAAAATAAAGATAATATTTATTTCTAAATAAAAAAAACATGACAAAAGTATACTGTATGTGTGCAACATGCTGAATAAGCAAAAGTATCATAAATGGAAGAAATACAAACTGTGAATGTGGCTCCAAAGACGATCATCATACACCCTTAAGTGAAGCACTTTTTCTTCCCATGAAATCACCTTCAAACTGCACACGCTCTTATAAAAGGTGGTTTTCCAGAGCCCTTTACTTTTCTTATAGATGTGGACTAAACCTTCTGGTTTGTGTCCTCTGGCTGTCTCTTAATGCAGAGAACGACATTTGTCTCTTTTTTAAAACAACACAGAACACATATGGAAAGCCTTTGGGCTTAGGTGTTGGTTTAGTTGGCCTCTGACAACACGAGGTCATAAACAGGCTGCGACAGGCCTGCTATTTTTACAGCCCTGCTGTGGTGTGTGTTTGTCAGGGCCACTGTGGGTGGTTAAACTGACCACTTATCATCTGGAGCTGCAGAAGAAGAGGCTTAGGTGGAGCAGCCAAGCATTTTTTGTTGTTTTAGGAAGGCTGGTCTTCTGTATGGAAGCCCGTTTCTGCCACTAAATAAAAACAAAACAGCTAGTATGCATAACTCGAAATTTTGAGTTATTTTCTCAAAATTTCGAGTTCGCTCTGCCAATCAAAAATATGTGTGAATAAGGTCACTTTCTTGTTACCCGGAAGCATATGGCGCAGAGGAACGCGCACTCAAAAACGGATCCCAACAAATTGGCGCTTTGGCGAGTACGTTTGCTGATAGTAACACCATGTGATTCAGCTAATAACAGGGATTTCATCATTTGTGAAGCCAGGCTGAAAACACAAATCTGTGCGACTGGATGTAATACCGGTAGCTTAGCTGTAGCATTTGTAGCTGAGGGCTTCAGCTACAACGAGGAAATGAAGTCATTCACGTAGATTACGGATCGGCAGCGCTAACTCGAAATTTCGAGTTGCTTTTCTCAAAATTTTGAGTTAATAAATCGAAATTTCGAGTTAATATGTCGAAATTTTGAGAAAATAACTCGAAATTTTGAGAAAATGACTCGAAATTTTGAGTTATGGATCCTTTTTTTTTGTTTTTAGTGGCGGAAACGGGCTTCCATACTTCTGGGCTTAGAGCCAAGGTGGTGGAATATTATCAGTGTGTTTTTGTCTATGAGACATCCATCAGGTCTAATTTGATGCTTCCTGTTAGGGACGTGGAGAAGTCATCAAATTCTTGTCTGGATCAATTTGATGAAAACTAGTGATTGTCTTTAGTCATTAAATCTTGGTGAAACTGTTTATTCTGAATAAATTATGACAAATAAGCAGTTTTTTCCTGGATTTGTTCAACCGACTGAAGTATCACAAACAAAAACAAGGAAACTGACATTGCCTTTATATTTTACGTACACAGAACAGATGACAAAGTAAGTCAAGCATCGAGCCCTTCAGTCCTTCCCAGCTCATCGGTCATTACTGGCCTGGGACCGAAAACAGCATCCCCAGTCATAGCCCTTTCTTATTTTCTAAAGCAATGTTGTTTTCAATAGAACATTTCTAAATGTGTTGTCTTATTATTGCAGTTAGACTTGAGTACTAAAAAGAGTATTTGCATAACAAAGTTTCACAACAGGAATTCCACTGCAGTTTATCTGCAGTCAAACATAAAATAAATCCGATGAGCCCTGCCGTGAGGGCAGGAAATCAAGCTAGTAGCATATGTTTGCACCTGCCTCCTACACTGAGCTTACATTGAAACAGAAGGCACAGCTGGGGCCCCTGTTATGTTTTCCACTGCTTCCTGACCACGGTGCCATCCATCCGTGCTACTCGGTCTTCTTTATCAAAGTCAGTGGGGCCCCATCTTATCAAAAACCATTAAGATAAGACAAGAATGTGCAGGAGCACGGTAACTCGAGTCAGAACTGCTTCTATTAGTCTCTCCCATTCTTGGTGCTGTCTTTGTGTTGATGAAATTAGTGGCTGTCCTTTAACTGGTGATTAAATGGTTACAAACTGAAAGCTTGCTAGTAGTTGCACAAGTACCACAAACAAAAACATGGAAACTGACATCAGCTTTTAATTTAAAATCTCACATGCTGCTCAAGATTCAAAAGCTGAGAAACAAAAGTCACGGACATCACTGTGCAAACGACGACGGAGCCATTTCCAAGGCTTCAGGACTTTATGAGAGGAAAAAAGGAGACTTTACCTTTCCTCCAAGGGGCCATGATGGAAAATGACTTCTGCCAGCTGATGACAAGTGCAGCCTTTTTTTTCACACTCATCTTGTCGTAGCAAAATTTGAATTTCAGAAAACTTAAATGTGAGTTTCAGAGAGGAAAGATGAAAGAAAAGGTCCTTAGAGATTCTTCGTGATGTATTCTGCCTTGAAGATCAGCTGTGGGAAAGGTGTCTGTTGTTGGAGGAGCTTGCATAGAGGCTGCCCTCGATAGCGGAGTCATGATTCCTGTGTCCCTTTGCTGTGGTGCTTGAGTAAAAGCAGCTCCCAGGCTGAGGAGGGGCTGGGCTCAGGCAGCAGCGTTCACAGTCAGGAGGAGGAGTGGTAGGAAGCCAGAGGGGGAATGGCCACGAGACATCGACTACAAAGCAATGTTCGATGAGTGAAGTGCTGCCAGTATGTACACAGCTTAGTAACAAAAACAAATATGAGAAATGAGAAGTGTTTGTCTGGTAGTGCAGTCGTACTCTCATTACGTTCTTTTCTCAGTAGGCAATGGATGAAAGTTAATTACTTCAATTTTGCAATGTAAAAATTGTAACTTGTTTCCTTTAAAGGAGTCCAACAATAAAACACGTTAGTTTAGACTGTGGAGGCTGTTTCTCCCGATCACAGCCTAGATCACACGATCCCCCCAGGAGGACGATATAGTCCCCACAAGGGAGTCCAGGATTATATATTAACTTATATAAGCCCTTTTAATACGCTTAAAGAACCAATTAAATCATCATTCTATGTGCATTTTTTCAATTCAATTTTATTTATATTGCGCCAAATCACAACAACAGTGGCCTCAAGGCGCTTGCATCCATTCACTTTCCTATTTCTGTGCCCTCGAGCGTCCCACACAGCAACTATAAAACAGCTCTGCTGATTGATGTTAACATCCATGTAGATGCTGACGATGACAGACTCAACCTTAATTAGTTAGACTCAGTTTGCTTTTTTCAAAATGTAGTCCAAAACAGTTCTTGAATAATTAATGATGCAGATGCTGCCTGTGGCTGCAGACAGTACTCAGAGGCACTTTTCATTATCTGTAGGGATTTTAATCACGTCTCACTGGACTCCACTTTGCCTGCTTCCACCAGTTTGTGAACTGTCCACTAGGAATAACAGGACAACTGATCTACTGCATGCTAATGTAAGGGATGCATACGGAGTCACACCTCTACCCCCACTCTGAAAGGCAGACCATAACGTTGTTTAGCTACAGTACACCCCTCTGCTTCACCACACTGTGTCGGGAAATGCAGAGAGACTGAGCTGAGCTGAGTTTTCCTGATAATACAGAGGAGGCAGGAGGACAGGCAGATTAAAGCGGTGAACAGTTTTGATTCTGAGGAGTGGGTTACAGAGACATGCCAAAGAGACCAGCGTCCAGGTAACTGAGCTGCAGGGGAGTGAAGCAGTGACTTAAGTGAGGTAAGTGAGATGGGTGACAAACTGGCAGAGAATAGATGACTGCGCTGGTCTTAAATACAGACTTGCTGACTGCTGTCAGTGGATGACAGGTGAGTGTGGTAGGTGAGGAACCAGGGCTCCACAAGTAAACACAGGAAGGCAGTGGAAAAACACCAGATGCCCACTGTGAGCCTAAAAAGTTGTGTAGATTAGAGAAATCCAAATGAAATTCAAACTTGTTTACCCAGTTTTCCTTTTCAAAGTCAATAAACGTGTGTGCTGTGCGATCATTCCACCCTGGAAAAAGAACCTTTCAGAGAAATCATTTAAAGCACAAAATAATCTTTGCTCATTCTGACCACAAATTTCACCTAAAAAAGATCACAAGACCAATAATAACTTAAAATTCTTCAAAACATTGGAAGAAACTGGTATAACTCAAGTCAGAGTGGTCACAGGGAGGGAGAAATCAAAACATTTTAACAACCTTCCAGTATGACCCTCCCTATCACTTGCTCTAATTGCTCTAAATTGGGTTATCCATGCGTAATCAGATTGTAAGACCTTTTATGTCCATCCACTAATTGTCAGAGTTACCCTGAGGAAATCACTCTTATTTCATTTGTCAGATACGATCACGGATGTTGGCTCTTTCCTTTTGCCCTCCAAACGTCAGAAGGAAAAGCACTGAAGAAACAACATTAACCGTGACGGGACTCTCATCACAGTTGAAGTTCACACATGCGTGTGTGTGTGTGGAGTGTGTGTGGTGTAGTGTAGTAGTGTGAGTGTGTGTGTGTGTGTGTGTGGTGTGTGTGGTGTGTGTGTGTGTGTGTGGCGTGTGTGTGTGCATGTGTGTGTGTGTGAGTAAAGGAGGTGTGTCATGTGTGTGTGTGTGAGGTGGTGTAGTGGTGTGTGTGTGTGCAGGTGTGTGCTGTGAGTGTGTCTGTGTGTGTGTGTGTGTGTGTGTTTGTGTGTGTGTGTGTGTGTGTGTGTCGTGTGTGTGTGGGTGTGTGCAGTGTGTGTGCGTGTGATGTGTGTGTGTGAGTGTGTCGTGTGTGTGAGTGTGTAGTGTGTGTGTGTGTGAGTGTGTGTGTAGTGTGAGTGTGTGTGTAGTCGTGTGTGTAGTGTGTGTGTCGGTGTGTGGTGTGTAGTGTGTGTGTTGTGTGTGTGTGTGTGTGTGAGTGTAGTGTGTGTCTGGTGTGTGTGTGTGTGGTGTGTGTGTGTAGTGTGTGTGTGTGTGTGTGGTGTGTGTGTGGTGTGTGTGCGTGTGGTGTGGTGTGTGTGTGTGTGTGTGCTGTGTGTGTGTGTGTGTGTGTGTGTGTGTGTGTGCTGTGTGTGTGTGTGAGTGTTGTGGTGTGTGGTGTGTGAGTGGTGCGTGTGCGTGTGTGTGTGTGAGTGTGTGTGTGGTCGTGTAGTGCGTGTGTGTCGTGTGATGTGTGCGGTGTGTGTGAGTGTGTGTGTGGTGTGTGTGTGTGCTGTGTGTGTGTGTGTGTGAGTGTCGTGTGTGTGGTGTGAGTGTGTGAGTGTGGTGTGTGGTGTAGTGTGTGTGTGTGTGAGTGAGTTGTGGTGTGTAGTGTTTGTGGTGGTGTAAGTGTGTGATGTGTGTGTGTGTGTGTGTGTGTGAGTGTGTGTGTGAGTGTGTGGTGTGAGTGTGTGTGTGTGTGCGTGCGTGTGTGTTGTGTGAGTGTGTGTGTGTGCGCGCGTGTGTGTGTGTGCGTGTGTGTGTGTGTGCGTGCGTGTGTGCGTGTGTGTGTGCGCGCGCGTGTGTGTGTGCGCGCGTGTGTATGTGTGCGTGTGTGAGTGAGTGTGTGTGTGTTTGTGTGTGAGTGTGTGTGTGTGTGTGTGTGAGTGTGTGTGTGTGTGCGCGCGTGTGTGTGTGTGTGTTTATTAGGCCTAGCTCTAGAAAGGTATATTGGTTGGTTAATACATCAGTGTACCAAAACTATTCTAAGGCAGTGTGTGACAGCTGTAAACCTTTATTAAGACTAATAAGTGTTGAGACTGAGAGTGTTACTGTAGTGTTACTGTAGTGTTACTGTAGTGTTACTGTAGTGTTACTGTAGTGACTGCATGAGGATCATGAGCTAGTTTTCCAGGGTAGGGGAACTGACCTGTTAAGTGCTACTGAATGGGATCATTTTTTGTTTCTTTTACTTTGGTTATTGGCTCTAACGGGAACTGTGAAATTTCTAGCAGGAAAACTGATTGCACTGTGCAAGGTAGTAAACAGCTGTTTTTCCTTGATATGACCTTCAATGCACATATTAAACAAATATGACTGCTTTCTTTCATTTGCTCAACATTGCTAAGCTTTGCATATTCTATTGTATTGTGTCACAGAAAAATTATTCTTTTGACTCAGGTAACCATACACCTTTTAGGTGGCTGTAGTTCAGGCGGTAGACTAAGTCAGCTATTAACCAGAAGGTTAGCGGTTCGATCCCAGGCTGCTCCAGTCTGCATGCCAAATATCCTTGGGCAAGATCCTAATCCCATGTTGCTCTCCGATGCATCCATCAGAGTCTGGAAGTCAGTTTAGAATTAGTCGTTCAGCGCTTTGAGTGCTTAGATTAGAAAAGCGCCATATAAGAACCAGACCATTTGCCATGTTACACAACATAAAGTCAAACTCACTCCAAACTGCAGATACTACATTAGCCTGTAATTAACATCGAAGGAAGTTCTACAGTTTGCTTCATTTTAGACAACTCTCAGTCTTGGGTTTTCCAGGTAAGACAGATCCCAGAAGGCTGATACTATTCATCTGGATGTGAGAAATATCCATCAGTAATGAGGGACGTTTGAAAGTCAACATGTAAAGGAGATGAGCTTGGCTGGTTGTCAAACTGGGTGCATGGAGCCATTGCAGGGTTTCAGCAGATGATCAACAAATATGCTGTTAAATGCTGTAAAAAAATGTAATGCTTGATATCATGATATGGTACAGGGAAAACCAAAAACAAGCCAAAAAAACACTGCTGATAAGTTTATTTCTCCAAGTTTCTTTATTAATCTCCTTTCCTAGATAAATAAAATTGTGCGTATGAATTCTGTTCAGTTTCTAACGGAGGATATTACGGAAGAGGATTAGGGCCACTGAAAAAAAAAAGTGGGTCTTTTTTTCTTCTTTTCCAGAATTCTGAGAAAAAAGTCAGAAAAAAAGACCCACTTTTTTTTTTCGGTGGCCCTAATCCTCTTCCATAGGGTATGCTCGGAAAAAGTCTGAAAATCACTAGGCCGGAGTGAGAGCGTTACAATAGCTTGCTGTAACGGCCTTTTGCGGCTGGATTTACAGTGAGGAAGACCAAGACACAGTATGGCGGAAACAAGAGGCATTTATTTGCCTGTATAGCTCTAAGGCAGTTACTTGCATGTCGAGCTTTCTTAAATAAATAAATCAATAAAATTTTGTTTATATAGCACCTTTCTAGACAGAATCACAAAGTGCTGCACATAAGATAACAAATAATAAAAGGGTAAAACAGACAATATAAGCACAACACTCACTCGCATCCAATAACAGCTGGCAGCCTTAAATACTCTCAGCTGTTAAGGACTAAACAGACAAACATTTGCACCCTGGAGAGCACACAGGAAAGACAGGCGAGCAATCACATCTCAACATCTCAACCAATTCTTTGCACCACCTTTACCTCTTGTCTTTGCACACACATTAGCGTTACTTTAATTCTTTAATTCTTTCCTCCTCACAGACAACCACCACATTTCTTAATGTGGAGCAGCTGGAGGACCTGGAAAAAAGGCTACTTGCTAATTATTAAAATACTCAATAAATAATTAAACCTCTTGTGTGCAAATGTTATTAATGTGAAAATCTATACCTAAAGTGCGATGCTAAATAAAGTGCTAGTTAAAGTGCTTTTAATAAAGTGCAAAGGTGTTCCTAAAGTGCTGTACAATACTAGAAAGGCAGTCCTCTTCCTTACACAAGCTTGTTTCATCTGCCCTCTGCTGGAGAGTTAAAGGACCTGCGGTCTCAGTGTGACACACGTGTGTTAATCCTTATGAACTAATGCAGCGGTTCTCAAATTTTTCACAATGAGTAACACCTCATAAAATATATGGCTCTTGAAGTACCAGCCTTATGACCGACATTAAAGAACAGTAATATAGGCCTATTTAACACCACATACAGTTTACATGAGACAATTTTATTCCTTATGTGAATGTTATTTATTTTATCTGTCATAAACAGGATGTGACGGTGATAATAATAACATCTGTACTGCATTACAACATTCACAGCTCCAATCTTTAAGTGATGACCTGATGAATCCTGCTTCCAAATTACTCTGTTTATTAAGGCTGCTGTGTTTTTAACATGTTTTAACCCTCTTTAAGATTAGGGACATCTTTAGAGAGATTTGGTTCTCCTTTTCTTTCTTCCTCCACAACTTTCATTTTGTTGCTCACTTCTGTAATCAACGTACGACTATCACCCAAACTGCGTGAGAGATCTTTAGATTGGCTGTCTTCAGCTGAACTGATCTCATGCAGCGGTGACCCCTGAACCTGGTCCTTCTCATCGTCTCCGTTCTGGGTTGTCACTGGCTGGAATTCATGAGCATCTGGATTTAGAGTAGAGAGCTCTGGACTCAACTCAGATTCAACTGTGTGAAGCTGATCTATCTGTCCCAAGAGGTCTTCTGTAGCTGACTTTTCGTGGACTTTTATTCCAGCCAGTCTGTCTGTGATTGCAATCTGGTCGGCTTCTTGGGGTCCATCTTGCAATGCATTAGGCTCGTTACAGGGTAGAGAATGAAGAGAGTAATACTCAACTTCATCTTCAGTGCTCTCCTCATTGCTGGTTTCTGAAGAATCAGTCTCAAATGTGTCAACTGGTGGTGAGTTTGTAGGTCTAGACCGTGACACTGTTACTTTGGGTGCTGTCTCTTCAACAGTGGGTGGGAGAAACCCACAAGGTAAGAGCAGATCTCTGTGTAGCACTCTTTCAGGCCCATCTGTTCCTTCAGGTACCACCACAAAAACAGGCGAGTCCTGAATCTGTCTGATCACAGTGAACACGGTTCGGCTCCACCGATCAGCGATTTTGTGCTTTCCCCTGATGGCAACATTCCTTAAAAGGACTCTATCTCCCTTGGCAAGGGTGGATTCCCGCACTTTACTATCAAACCTCTGTTTGTTCCGGAAAGCACTCTTTTGACTGTGCTCAATGGCTAACTGGTAGCTTTCTGAGAGACTCTCTCTCAACTTTTTGATATATTCAGAGTGAGAGAGACTGCTGGATCTTTCAGGGCATAGGCCAAATGCTATGTCGATTGGGAGCCTCGGTTGTCTGCCAAACATCAACTGGTAGGGAGTGAAACCTGTGGTATCATTCCTTGTGCAGTTGTACGCATGTACTAAAGGCTGCACAAAATCTCTCCACCGAACTTTATCTTCTTCCTCCAGCATCCCTAGCATTTGAAGAAGGGTTCTATTGAACCGTTCGACAGGATTGCCGCGGGGATGGTATGGCGTGGTCCTCGTCTTTTTTATCCCAAGCAGCGAGCAAAGATCTTTGATCATTGCCTTCCTCCCCCGCCGAAAGTATGTACATCGAGGCTCCCGTCGGTATTTCCATCAGGATAATTCCAAACCAATTCAGTCCTTCTGGTCCACCTCTGGTCGCTCTCAACGGAACCCCTGCAGGTCTATTGACCACAATGTTCTGACTGGTCTGCCTAGGTCGGCTAACACTCTCATCCAGTCCGACAGTATTCCTGTCAACTTCGGCCTGCTTAATATCCGTTCGCTTACGAACAAAGGACATCTCATCCAGGATCTCCTAACAGACCGTAAGTTTGACTTTTTCTGCTTGACTGAGACATGGCAACAGCCCAATGACTTTTCGCAACTCAACGACTCCACCCCCCCGGGGTTTGTTTACACCTGCCAACCTCGCGAGTCCGGCCGTGGTGGTGGCCTCGCGATAATCTATCGCGAGAACTGGAAAGTCTCGCCGCTGTCCGCCCCTACGTACAGCTCCTTTGAATCTGCTGTTTGTCAACTCTCAGGACCTACCCCAACTGTAATAGCTGTCATCTACCGCCCCCCAAAATTTAATTCTGTTTTTATCAGTGACTTTGCCGATCTGCTGACCAATCTAGCTACTGTCTCCCCTAATATAATATTGCTGGGTGACTTTAACGTTCACGTGGATAACTGCGACCATCCTCTTACCAAGGACCTTCTATCCTGCCTTGACAGCTTCAGCCTTAAACAATACATAAACTTCCCTACCCACACTAAGGGCCACACTTTGGACTTAGTCTGCTGTTCTGGACTTACCCCCTCCATCTGTACAGCTGACGAACTGCCAATTTCGGACCATCTACTTCTCTCCTTTAATGTTCACATGACCCTCTCTGTAATTAACAACCCCCGTATTATCTCTTTCCGGAATATCAAGAATATAAATCTTGATATTCTTTCCTCTGCTTTTTCTAGCTGCTTGTCTTCTAACAACTTAGCTATTCAAGAGGACCTGGTACTTTTTTATAATCATAGCCTTAGTAGTATTTTAAATTCCCTGGCTCCACAAAAAACCAGAACTGTACTTTTTTCTCGCTCTGCACCCTGGTACACCCCTGAACTTCGGCTACTGAAAGCTAAAGGCCGACAGCTTGAACGCCTCTATAAGAAAACTGGCCTTACTATTCATAAGGATATGTTTAATAACCACCTTCTGTTTTACCAGGAATGTATTAGTCAAACCAAATCTGCTTATTACTCTGCTATTGTCTGCTCAAGTAAGAACTCTACCAAGACCCTTTTCTCACTATTCAATTCTTTTAACAGGCCACCTGATTCTCTCCCTGCTCATCTCTATTCATCTAACTTCTGTGATGCTCTAATGCTATTCTTTATTGATAAAATTCATAAAATACACTTAGACTTGGACCCTAATGCTCAATGTAGCTTCTCTGTCCTAACTCCTCCCCCTTCTCACTTCCTCTCTGTTTTTCAACTTCCATCCTTAGCTGATATTGCTGATCTCATCCATAAATCAAAGCCTTCTACCTGCCAGCTCGATCCTATCCCCACTGTCCTCGTCAAAGCCTGCTTACTCCCTCTCCTTCCCCTCATATCTGCTATTATTCACTCTTCACTCACCACTGGAACTGTTCCTGCTTCCTTCAAAGTTGCTGCTATTACCCCAATTCTGAAAAAAAATGGTCTAGATCCCAACAACTTTAATAATTTTCGTCCTATCTCCAATCTACCATTTCTCTCAAAAATCCTTGAAAAAATAGTTGCTTCACAAGTCCATCTTCACCTAACTGATAATAACCTTTACGAACAGTTCCAGTCCGGCTTTCGTCCTTTACATAGCACTGAAACTGCTCTTATAAAAATAACAAACGACCTTCTTATAGCAGCTGATTCTGGTCTCCTCTCCATCCTTATTCTTCTTGATCTGAGTGCAGCTTTTGACACAATCTCTCATCCCATTCTCCTTAGCAGATTAGCTTCTATTGGTCTCTCTCACACTCCACTAGCCTGGTTTAAATCATACCTATCTGACCGCACTCAGTTCATTCAATTAAAATCCTTCACTTCTCAGCTTTCTCCTTTATCCACTGGGGTCCCCCAGGGATCTGTCCTCGGGCCCCTTCTCTTCATCATCTACCTCCTTCCACTCGGACATATTTTTCATAAATATAATATTCAGTTCCACTGCTACGCCGATGACACCCAGCTCTATCTCTCTACCAAACCTGACTCTACTCTTCCTCCACCCTCCCTCATCCTCTGTCTAGCTGAACTCAATTCTTGGTTCTCCTCCAACTTTCTTAAACTCAATAGCAATAAATCGGAACTTCTCCTGGTTGGCACCAAACGACTGCTATCCGGAATTAACAATTTCTCTCTCACCATCAATAACTCGCTGGTCCCTATCTCTCCTTCTGTGAAAAGCTTGGGTGTCATTCTCGATAGCACATTATCCTTTAACTCGCATATCAACAATATTACACGTGCAGCATATTTCCAACTCCGTAACATTAATCGCCTCCGCCCCTTCCTCACACCTCACGCCACTGCCATTCTCATCCATAATCTTGTTATCTCTAGAATTGACTACTGCAACTCATTATTATTTGGCCTCACACAAAAATCTATCAACAAGCTCCAACGTGTCCAGAACTCTGCTGCCCGTATTATTACTAGGACTTCTTCTACCCACCACATCTCCCCAATCCTGAAGCAACTTCACTGGCTCCCGGTCAAATTTCGCATCCATTTTAAAATAATTCTGTATACATTCAAGGCTATTCATTCTCTCTCTCCACCGTACCTGTCTGACTTATTACAGATGAAGCTCCCATCCCGCTGCCTCAGATCTTCATCTTCTCTTTCTCTCTCTGTTCCCTCTGCTCGTCTGATCACAATGGGAGGGAGGGCCTTTAGTTGCTCTGCCCCTCGACTTTGGAATTCCCTACCCCCGGACCTCAGAAATATTAGCTCATTCTCTCTTTTTAAGTCCACCCTTAAAACTCATCTGTTTAAAATTGCCTATTCTTAAATTTCTGTATGTTTTATCTCTTATCTTCTATTTTTATCATTGTGTATATTTCCAGTTTTTATCTGTTGTACAGTGTCCTTGGGTGCTTTGAAAGGCGCTATTTAAATAAAATGTATTATTATTATTATTATCAAGGCAGACTCAAAATCACGACCCTGGTCGCTGCGCAACCTCTCAGGAAATCCATAATGGATTAAAAAATTGCTCCACAAGGCCTTTGCCACAGTCTTTGCTTTTTGATCAGGAGTCGGAACTGCAACTGCGTATTTAGTGAAATGGTCTGTTATGACCAAGATGTTTTTAGTCCCTCTCTCATCTGGTTCCAATGTAAGGTAGTCCATACAGACCAACTGCAAGGGACGATTAGTTTTTATGTTTACCAAAGGAGCACTCCTTTCAACTTGTGCCTTTCTTCTGAGACACCTTTCACATGTCCTGACCTTGTCATTTACATCGATGGTCATGCGGGGCCAATAGAACCGAGCTCGGACTAAGTCCAGAGTCCTATCAACACCCAGATGGCCCACAGCATTGTGGAGCTGGTCAAGGGCAACTTCTCTGTAACTTTGCGGAAGAACGAGCTGATACATGGGTTCCCCTTGAATGATGCGTTTTCGGTATAAGACCTCATCCATTACAACTAACTGATCCATTATTCTTGTCATTAACTGAACTTCTCTGTCTTCGTGCCGTCTTGCCTTGTAGGAGAGACGTTTTCCGGCAAGTACAAGACTCATTACTCTGCTGACGACTGGATCTGATTTCTGCTCACGTGCCCAATCGGGAAGAGACATTTGCGGCAGGGGGCATGATCCAGCTACATCAGTTTGACAGAAATCTGCTGGTATTGCAGAGGTTCCAATAGCCAAACATTCTACTCGTGCAGGCGATGGCACCGCTGCCTCCTCCTCGAGAGTTGAAGAACACTGATGTCTCTCGCATACTGCCTTTACTGCCTCAGTTGGAAAATCGGGCCCTTTGTTGCAGTGTAAGAGCTGTGCAATAAAGCTTTCAATGCGATTTTCCTCATCAGTAGGACTCTGATCAGAGGCATCACAGTCATGTGGATGCGGACGTCTGGAAAGCCCGTCAGCATCTTGGTTTTTCTTCCCAGCTCTATACTGGATGTCAAAATCAAAACTGGAAAGAGCTGCCAACCAACGATGACCTACTGCGTCCAACTTCGCAGAGGTTAAGACATATGTGAGTGGGTTATTGTCTGTCACCACTGTAAATTTTGCTCCATAGAGATAGTCAAAAAACTTCTCGGTGACGGCCCACTTCAGAGACAAGAACTCAAGCTTGTGTGCAGGGTACCTTTGTTCAGACCTGGAGAGGCCCCTACTGGCATAGGCAATGACCCTTAACTTGCTCTCCTGTTCTTGATATAAGGCTGCACCGAGTCCATGGGTGCTTGCATCAGTATGCACAATATAATGTTTCTTAGGATCGGCAAACCCAAGAACAGGGGCTGTTGTGAGCTTGTGAATCAATGTCTTAAAAGCATCTTCACAGGCTGGGGTCCAATTGCCATTAAATGGCTTTTTGAGATCCACACTTGTAGAAACCTTATGGGTTCGGCCAGACAGACTGGATTTTCTCTTTGGTGGGAGGTAACCAGCTGTTAAGTCATTAAGGGGTCTTGCGATCTTGGAATAGTCTTTTATAAACCTCCTATAATATCCAGCGAACCCAAGGAAAGACTTGAGTTCCTTGATGTTAGCTGGTCTTGGCCAGGTAGTGAGGGCAGCTATTTTTGCTGGATCTGTTTTGACCCCTTCTGAGGATACAACATGGCTGAGATATTGGACAGATGTCCTGAAGAACTGACATTTCTCTGTGTGGCGGAGGCGTGGCCCCGGGCGCGAGCTGCAGGGGAGGAGTGGAGCGGAAGGCTCAACAGGGCGGCGCTGCGAGGCCGGTAAGAACAGCTGATGTTGTTTATGGACTGATGATGGTCTCCCTCCGCTGTGTTTATAGTGAGACGAGGAGGAGCGGCCAGAGAGAGATCAGCTGGGCTCGTGAGCTGTCAGACTGTGAGACTGAGTCAGCTGTCATAACACAAAGACTGAATAAATGTGGAAGTTGGCAGTACATACCTGTGTGTGCGTGTGTTTGTGCCTGGCGTATTCCACAAGTGGTGCCGAAACCCAGGATAGTGCCGGTGGGGGAATGTCCGACCCACAGGCCGCGCCACCCGCCCAGCCTCTGCAATTCTTGGCGCAGATGCTGGCGGAGATGGCGACGATGAGCCGGGACCAGGCGGCCGACCAGCGTGCCCACCTGGCCGCGCTGCGGGAGCAGACGGACCGGCAGACGCAGGTTCTGGAGCGGCTGGTCGGGGCCGCTGCCACGCCGAAGCCCTCGCCACTGTCGGTGGCGGTGCCCCGGATGGGGGACGGGGACGACCCACAGGTTTTCTTGGAGACCTTCCGTGCCACGGCGGAGGCTTGCCAATGGCCGCGGGAGGAGTGGGCTCCGCGGCTGCTTCCCCTGCTGTCCGGGGAGGCACAAACAGCGGCCCTGAGTCTGCCTCCGGCGTCGAGGAGCAGCTTCGCGGACGTGAGCCGGGCGGTGGTGGACAGGCTGGGGCTCACCGCCGAAGACCACCGCCGGCGGTTCCGGGCCTGTCGGCTGGCTACAACGGACCGACCATTCGCCTGGGCCCGGCAGCTGCGCGACGCGGCGGTACGCTGGCTGCAACCGGGGACATCGGAGGGGGAGACGAAGCTGGTGGACAAGGTGGTGCTGGAGCAGTTCACGGAGGGATTGCCAGCGGAGACGGCGAGATGGGTCCGGTGCCACCGGCCCGCAAGCTTGGAGGTAGCGGTGACGCTGGCGGAGGACCACCTTGCCGCTGGAGCAGGGGAACCCGGGGACGCCGGGCGGAGGCCGAACAAACAGGCCCCAGTGCCGGCCCCGAGGCGCCGTGTGCCGACACCAGGGCAGGCAGAACGGCTGCCGGCGCTGAGCCCCACTAACCCTTTCGCGGCGTTGGTGCCGTCCAGGGGAACCGAGCCAAGTGGAGCCGCCCCCGAGCCACGGAGAGCAGCACCGGGCCGGAGTTGAAGGCGGGCACCGGGGCCGGAGTGTTGGAAGTGCGGGCAGCCGGGGCACCTGAGGAGGGATTGTCCGCTTATGGAAGTGGGGCAGGTGTTTCGTGTTGCTGGCGCCCCAGCACCCTCCCCCGGTCCAGGAGGGACATACAGTATTCCGGTAAGGACTCGAGGGGGTATACGCCAGGCGTTGGTGGACACGGGCTGCACGCAGACCCTCGTACACCAAAGCGTGGTTCGCCCCGGGGCATTGCTGGAGGCAGAATGGGTGGAGGTGAGGTGTGTGCATGGTGACATTCACAGGTATCCCATAGTGCCGCTGTTATTAAAGTATAAGGGCAAAACGCATAGAGTAACGGCGGCGGTTAGCCCGCGCCTGTCGCACCCCCTGATTCTGGGTACCAATTGGCCGGGGTTTCATCAGCTACTGGGGCAGTACGCGGGGGTGCGATCACGACCGGAAGCGGGGTGTAGCGTGTCGGTCAGCGGCGCGGTGTCGACGACGGGTGAGGTGGCGCGTCGCGGGGTCGTCCGACACTGACTCCGGGGGGGAGGAGCCGGCGGGTCCCTCACGGGACGTCCCGCCGGCCCCGGAAGTGTCCCCCATGGGTGATTTCCCACTGGAGCAGTCTCGTGACGGCACCCTACGCTCAGCCTTTGACCAAGTGATGGCTATTGATGGTCACGTGGTGCGCCCTGAGGCCGCGCAGACCTACCCGCGTTTCGTCTTATTAAACGACCGATTATATCGAGTGAGTCGTGACACTCAGACAGAGGAAACACACACCCAGTTGTTGGTGCCGCAGGGCCGCCGGGAAACGCTTTTCCAGGCGGCCCACTATAACCCCATGGCAGGGCATATGGGCTATGAGAAAACTCTGGAGCGAATAACGGCCCGATTTTATTGGCCGGGCATCCGAGCGGATGTGCGCCGCTGGTGCGCGTCCTGCCCGGACTGCCAACTTGTTAACCAGCCGGCCATACCGAAGGCGCCGCTGCGCCCTCTCCCCCTCATTGAGGTCCCGTTTGAGCGCATCGGCATGGACCTCATCGGGCCGTTTCACCGGAGTGCACGCGGCTACCGCTTTGTGTTAGTCCTGGTGGATTACGCAACGCGGTACCCGGAAGCAGTTCCGCTGCGCACCATCTCTGCAAAGAGTGTGGCGCAGGCACTGTTTCAGGTCATCTCCCGAGTCGGAATCCCGAAAGAGATACTGACTGACCAGGGCACGTCGTTTATGTCTCGTACACTGCGGGAACTGTACGAATTACTGGGCATTAAATCTATTCGGACCAGTGTCTACCACCCTCAGACTGACGGGCTGGTGGAGCGGCTGAATAAGACTTTAAAGTCCATGATTCGGAAGTTCATTAACGAGGATGAACGCAATTGGGATCACTGGCTAGACCCTCTGTTATTCGCAGTGCGGGAGGTGCCCCAGGCCTCCACGGGATTTTCTCCCTTTGAACTGCTGTTCGGCAGGAGGCCACGTGGGGTGCTCGACCTGATTAAAGAAAGCTGGGAGGACGGTCCGAGCCCCGCCAAAAATGAGATCCAGTACGTGTTGGACCTGAGAGCAAAACTCCACACTTTGGGGAGGTTGTCACGGGAGAATTTGCTCCAGGCTCAGCAGCGTCAGCAACGCCTGTATGACAGAGGGGCTAGGCTCAGGCAATTTTCACCGGGAGATAAAGTGCTTGTGTTACTCCCTACTTCCAGCTCGAAGTTGCTCGCCAAGTGGCAAGGACCCTTTGTGGTCACACGGCGAGTCGGGGACGTGGACTATGAGGTCGCTCGGTCGGACAGGGGAGGAGCCACGCAGATTTATCACCTCAATCTCCTCAAACTGTGGCGAGAGGTTGAAACCGCTTCTCTGGTGAGCTTGGTGAAGGAGAGAGATGAGTTGGGGCCTGAGGTGCCAAATTCTATCATTCCCACCTCCCTCCCTTGTGATGACCATCTCACACAGGCCCAGAGAGCGGATGTTGTCGCGTTGCAACAGCGTTTTGCGGACGTGTTCTCCCCCCTGCCCGGCCGGACGTCCCTCATCGAGCACCATTTCGTGACGCAGCCCGGCGTGACGGTGCGTTCACGGCCCTACAGGCTCCCAGAGCATAAGCGAAAAATCGTGCAGAGGGAATTGGCGGAAATGCTGAGGATGGGAGTAATAGAAGAGTCGCACAGCGCCTGGTGTAGCCCCATCGTTCTGGTGGCGAAGAAGGATGGGTCTATACGGTTCTGTGTCGACTATCGCAGGGTGAACGAAGTGTCACGCTTTGATGCCTACCCCATGCCTCGGGTCGACGAGCTCCTGGACCGGTTAGGCACGGCCCGCTTTTTCACGACACTGGACTTAACCAAGGGCTATTGGCAGATTCCCTTGTCTGCCGAGGCCAGGGAGAAAACGGCCTTCTCCACTCCGTACGGTTTGTATTGTGACGCTTTTTTTTTTTTTTTTTTTTTTTTTTTTTTTTTTTTTTAAATTGGACCCAGAACCACAGCCAATGTATGCGACATAGCGTGATGGCAGAGTTCAGTTCATCCTTTGTCATTTTTTTTTTTTTAAATAAATAGGACAGGGGAATGAATGAGAGAAAGAGGGGGAAAGAAGAGGGAAAGAAAACAAGCTGAGAAGAGACGGTGACGGGGGAGGGAGAGAGAGAAAAAAAAAAAAAAAAAACTCCTGCACCTGGATCACCTGCTGAGAAAGAAAAAAGAAGCAAGCAGAAGAGAACAAGAGTAATAGAATAAACAACATCACAATGATATATGGGAATATGACAGTAAATACTAAATGTTAAACATTATTGTGCAGCACATAAGATCAACAGAACACAGTGTGCTTTGAGGTAGGAGCCAAAAAGGGTGTAGTTTGTGGGTGTGATCACCCGTGTGTACACCTGTGAGCATGGACGCGCTTGTTTTTAAAAGGTTCCTTCATGTAATAATCTGCTAGAGGGTGTGGGGGGGCCACAGCCCCGTCCTTCAGGGCATGAAGCAGGTGTGGAGGAGATCAAAACTCCAGACATCCAGAGGCCCCCAGAACACAAGAGACCAAGGAAGACCAACAGAGGGGCAGCTGCGCCACTGTCCCGAAAGAGCTGAGGAGAGTCCCAGATGAGGGCTCACTCAGCAGCCGCGGAGCAGAAGCCAGGGGGAGTTGCAGTGACGCGCCCGTGAGCTCCGCCGAGCAGCCAGCTGTGCCTGAGTGACCGAGCCCCAGGCCGAGAGGCCGGGGGCACCCCACCTCCGAAGTGGCCCGAGCGAGCCCCAGGCTCCAGGCCCCGATAAGCGGCCGCCAAGGAGTGAGCCGGTGTGTACCTGGACGCCCATCCCCGGACACAAAGAACCACCAACGCACCGATGTCTGAGGGGGTCCGCCACTGGCAGGGGAAGTGGTGGTAGGGGGAGATAGGCCTCCAAACCTTGGAGGGCCTGAGATGTCCCCAGAGAGGTGGCGCCTGACACCCAACCTGACATATAGACACAGACATACAGGCACACACAGATACAAACATCCATTCCCACCTTCATGCTCTCATATGCACTTACTCCACACTCAACCAACGTGGAGACAGACATAAAGAGACGTTGTACACACGATCACACTCCCCAAGCGTACTCTACAAACCGGGTCTAGGTCCCCGCCCCTGGAGGGGGGAACTGCACCCAGACCCAGGTGGTGTTTCCCTTTTCCCTGCGGTGGGGGGAGGCAGACCGCCCCGACTCCGCAGCAGCAGGGAAGGCTCCACACTCCAGACCGCAGTCGGACGGCCAACTCCTCCTCCTAGCCCCCCTGCTCCAGCAGGTCGCAGAGAACGGGGGTGAGAGAAGACTCCAAACCTCCCTCCACCCGCTCATTGTAATGTTGATGCATGTGTGTTCTAAGGTGCATTTAAAACCCAGGAGGGCATGGAGCTACCTGCCAGAGAGCAGCAGGTAAGCGCATGGTCCCTCCTGCTAGCCCTCAATGTCTACGTGTATTTAAAATTGAGAGGTGGGCAACGATGCCAGGGGTGGGGTGTATACCCTGATGGTACTTTGGACTCCGTGTATCGTGCCCACCCCCAAGATCCTATATGTATGTGTAATGAGAGTGTGAGTAATGTGAATGTCTAAGTTGTGGGATAAAATTGAGGCAGAGGCAGCCAGAAGGGGACAGAGGGGGGGGTAGCCTCCTCTGCACCCTGGTGACATACCCCTACTCCAAGGCCCTGCATGTGTGGGTGGTTGTGGTGGAGCGGGAAGAGGGAGGCAGCTGGAGATGGGGAGGGAAGGAAGGGAGGGGCAAGTGACCCCTCCCTGGGGCCAGCTCCCCCGCTGACCCCAGTAGGCACCCCCATACTCGGCGACCCGCCAGGGAAAGGGGGCCCAGGCCCATCCAGACCGGGCCCAGTGCAGCAGCGCCGCCCGGCCCCACAGAGCCCGGGACAGTCCACCCAACCCCACCACAGAGAAAACTGCACCCACCCCACCATCCACTCATCTTCCAGACTACATAAGACAATAAACACCCAGGCTGAGATCTTCCTCCACCTCTCCTGTATCTCCCCCTCCTGCAGAGGGAGCTCCTGGCGGAGAGGAAAGCTCCTGCAAGATGTGACAATCTCCCCCACCAGTTGAAGAGCCCCCCAGGTGGCTCGACGCACCGGCGGCACCCTGCTCCAGGGCTGGGCCCCCATGCACCCACCCGCCCACAACCCCGGCAACACACCAACCGAGGACCCAAGCCCCCGAGGCCCGGTCCGGGTCCCAGCCCAGAGACGGAGCGCCCCCAGAACCTCACGCCCATCCCGGACCCACCCAGGGCCAGCCAGGCTACCAGGTCAGTAACCCACGTCCGTCAGCACAGACCCTCCCCTAGCCCCGCTGCACGCAGCCGCGAGGAAACAGTCACCGGAGAGCCAACAGAGCCCCTAACCGGACATGACCGCTACCCCGGGTTGAGCCCCCCAAGGAAGATGCCTCCGGGGAACCCCCCGACGCCCTAAGCCTGTCCCTACCCCCACACCAATCACAACAGTGAAGGCGGGACCAAACTATGACCCCCCACCCCCACTAGGTGATGGAGCTGATCAAAGGAGCCCAGAGCAATTGATCTGATGTGGTGGCAGAGGCTGTATCAAGACTAATGTAATCTAATAGATAATTTCTATATTGGTTAGAATTAAGATTATTTTTATTTTTCCAGTTCATGAGGACTGTTTTCTTGGCTATGCATAGGGCAGTGAAAACCATATGGGCGATATTCTTTTCTGAAGTGACATTATCTAAGCTGCCCAACAAACACACTAAGGGGGAAGTTGGAATGTTACATTTCAGACACTTCGATAAGTCTTCACATATCTCGCGCCAAAACTTCTGAACTGGTGGACAGAACCAAAGAGCGTGGATATAATTGTCCGGTGAATTGGTTTGGCAGTGTGAGCAGTTGTTGGTAGACGTAAAGCCCATCTTGAACATCCGATGACCTGTATAGTGCACTCTATGTAATATTTTGTATTGAATTAATTGAAGACTGGGATTTCTAATTAGATGAAAGGTTTTTAAGCAAATCTGAGACCAGAAGTTTAGGTCTAAGTTAACTGATAAATCCGCTTCCCATTTTGCAATAGGAAGTGATATTGATTCATCTGTTTTAGAAAGCATTCTGTATATTTTGGATAGTAATTTGGGGGTTTTAAGAGTAAGAAATTGAACCACACTTGGTGGTGTTTGTAGTTCAACTTGACCCGGTTTAAATTTCTTTTTTACTATGGATTTAATTTGTTGATATTCTAAAAATCTTTTCTTGTTGATCCCATATTGTGTAACTAGTCCGTCAAATGAAATAAATTCTGTTCCTTCTAGTATATGTTCTAAATATTTGATTCCTTTATCCACTCCAATCTGAAAAGTTTATCATATTATTGTTTTGTAATATGTCAGGGTTGTTCCAGATAGGTGTACGTTTGCATGGGATTAATGAAGACGCCGTCAATTTTAGAAACTCCCACCATGCTGTCAGAGAAGAGCTGATGTTGATGCTTTTAAAGCATTCATGTCGTTGGATGTTTGAGCTGATAAATGGTAGGTCTGAGATCTCTAGATTATTGCAGAGTGCTTGTTCTACATCTAGCCAAGGTTCATCTAAGAGGGTATGTTTTAGCCATCCTGAGATAAACTGAAGCCTGTTGGCTAAGAAGTAGTGCTGAAAGTTAGGCAGTTCTATCCTCCTTTATCCTTGGTCTTTTGTAGTGTTTTTAAGCTTATACGTGGGGGTTTATTTTTCCAAAGGAATTTGGACATATCATGAATCTAGAGATCTGAACCAATCTTGTGGCGGTTTAGTTGGGATCATTGAGAATAAATAATTTATTTTTGGTAAGACCATCATTTTTATAGCGGCAACCCTTCCCATGAGTGATATGGGTAGACATTTCCATCTAGCCAGATCATCTTCTACCTTCTTTAAAAGTGGGATATGGTTTAATTTAGTTAGATCTGCAAGCTTGGGAGAAACATTAATACCTAAATATTTTATATTTCCCGATTGCAGTGGTGTAGAAGAGGAATTATGGAAGGAGCAATTAATCGGTAGGACTGTAGATTTTGACCAGTTAATTGAGTAATCTGATATTCTTGCAAAAGAGTTTATCAATTCAATCACCCCAGAGATATTGGTTTGTGAATTCCGTACGGTTTGTACCAGTTCGTGACGCTTCCGTTTGGCCTGTTCGGGGCCCCGGCCACTTTCCAGCGTCTCATGGACCGGGTACTGCGTCCGCACGCAGCGTATGCTGCCGCCTACCTGGATGACGTGATCATCCACAGCGACACCTGGGCGGAGCATGTGCTGCGGGTGGCCGCGGTCCTGGAGTCCCTGAGGGGGGCGGGGCTCACGGCCAATCCGAAGAAGTGCGCGGTTGGACGGAGGGAGGTGCAGTATCTGGGGTACCACCTGGGGGGCGGGCAGGTGCGTCCACAGGTGGAGAAGACGGCGGCTATCGCATCCTGCCCGCGCCCCAGGACGAAAAAGGAGGTGAGACGGTTCTTGGGGTTGGCGGGTTACTATCGTCGCTTTGTGCCGGGGTTTGCGCAGCTAACCAGCCCCCTGACCGATCTCACTCGAAAGGGTGCCCCGGATCTGGTCCAGTGGACGGGGCCGTGCCAGGCGGCGTTTGTGCAGGTGAAAAAGGCTCTCTGTGGGGAGCCGCTGCTTCACACTCCTAACTTTTCCCTCCCTTTTGTTCTGCAGACTGACGCCTCGGACAGAGGGCTGGGAGCCGTTTTGTCCCAGCAGGTGAGGGGGGCCGACCGCCCTGTCCTATACATCAGCCGGAAGCTGCAGAGCGCGAGCGCCGGTACAGCACCGTGGAGAAGGAGTGCCTGGCCATCCGGTGGGCGGTCGGCTCCCTGCGCTATTACCTCCTGGGACGCTCATTCACCCTCTGTTCGGACCACGCCCCGCTGCAGTGGCTCCACCGCATGAAGGATGCCAACGCCCGGATCACCCGGTGGTATCTGGCGTTGCAGCCCTTTAAGTTCAAGGTGATCCATAGGCCGGGGGCGCAGATGGCAGTGGCCGATTTCCTCTCTCGCTCGCGGGGGGGGGAGTTGGCTCGGCCTGACGGCTCCCCGGCCTCGAACGGGCGGTGGGGGTGTGTGGCGGAGGCGTGGCCCCGGGCGCGGCTGCAGGGGAGGAGTGGAGCGGAAGGCTCAACAGGGCGGCGCTGCGAGGCCGGTAAGAACAGCTGATGTTGTTTATGGACTGATGATGGTCTCCCTCCGCTGTGTTTATAGTGAGACGAGGAGGAGCGGCCAGAGAGAGATCAGCTGGGCTCGTGAGCTGTCAGACTGTGAGACTGAGTCAGCTGTCATAACACAAAGACTGAATAAATGTGGAAGTTGGCAGTACATACCTGTGTGTGCGTGTGTTTGTGCCTGGCGTATTCCACACTCTGGCGACAACTTTAAAAAATTCTTTCATCCTTGGAGGACCTTCAGCAGTCGTTCCTCATGTCTCAAGTGTGCGAGAAAAAATGACATCATCAAGAAAAACCAGACTCACTCAAATTCTGCTCCTATACACTTTTCCATGACTCTCTGAAAGGTACTGGGAGCATTTGTCACTCCTTGGGGCATTCTGTTAAACTCCCAGAATCCCATGGGTGTCACGAAAGCAGTCTTACATTTGTCTTCTTCCTCGACTTCCACTTGATAATAGCCGGATTTCAGATCCAGGATGGAGAACCACTTGGACCCAGTCAAAGCCGAGAAAGATTCCTCAATGTTGGGCAAAGCGTAGGCGTCTTTGATGGTCTTACTGTTCAGTTTGCGATAATCTACGCATAATCTGATGTTGCCATTTCTTTTCTTGACCACAACAATGGGAGAGGCATAGGGGCTCTCTGACTCACGTATGATGTTCGCATCTTGAAGCTCTTTTAAATGTAGTCTGACTGCCTCGTAGTCGGAAGGATGGATGGGTCTGGGTCTTTGTTTAAATGGAGATGGGTCTGAGAGTCGAATTCTGTGCTTAATCTGAGTAGTGTGGCCATAGTCGAGATCATGAAGAGCAAAAACTTCAGGAACTGAGTTTAATTTCTTTGTTATTCTCTCTTTCCACTCTTCAGACAAGCTTGACTCAGCAAAGTCAAAGGTGAGTGTTCCTGTGTCAGACACAGATACAGAGTTGCATGCAACTGTAGCTGGAACCGACGGATATTGGTCACCTGACAGAGTTTTGACAGTTCTTTCAGTCAAGGATGACACAGCTTTTGGAAGGATGAGTTCTGCAATAACCTGGCCAGCAGGTATTTTAATATCATGTGCTGTGTCATTTTTAACTAGAACCGGGACCTTAAATGATGAACATAAAGGCCGTGTCATTACAAAACTGCAAAACAAGAGCCCACCAGGTAAGGTTGACTCTAGAGGCTCAACCATCAGGGTTGTGTCAGATGTTGTTGTGACCTTCCTTGCATATCCATTCAAGGCCATTTTTTTTCCCTGCAGGAACAGTAATGCACTTTTTGCTCTGCAGCTTCACTTTCCCCACTCTGCCATTGTCTTGACGGGTTTTGAACCTGTGATAGAGATGCTTCACCAGTGGAGAGTGATGGATGTTTTTTTCCTGTAAGACATGATTTGGCTGAGCTTTTCTTAAGCCAACTGTTTCATACAAAATATCCAGGGTATTAGTCCCTATCAGCAAGGGCACTTCCATGTTTGTCCTGTGATCAGGAACTACAAGAATAAGCGTGTCAACTTCAGCTGATTTCCCCATGACACTTTCAGGGAAATGGATGGTTGTGGATATGTATCCCAGATAAGGCACTTCCTGACCACCAGCACCTTCAATGTCCAGCAGATCCTGGATGGGAAAGATTTTCTGACTGGAAAGGTTCCTGTCATAAAACGACTTTGATACTGTGGTTACTTGGGAACCTGAATCAAGTAGACTGTTACACTGACTCCCTTCAATGGAGACTGCTGCAGTACACTTTGGGCCAATAAGGCTTTTTGGAAGACAGTCACAGAGTAATTGGGCTTGGGAATGGCTTTCACATGTGACTTTTTCTTTGTCCTGAAATCTTATGGGACATCCTGGCTCATTCTTGGGTGCAGTCAGTCCCTCCACTGCGACCCGGTCCAGTTTAAATGACCATATTTGGCTTCCCACTCTCTTTGCCTCTCCCTCAACTCCTTGTATTTCTGATCAACCAAGATCTTATTTGGAGGACCTTCACACTCTCTGGCTATATGTCCATCATTACCGCACTTGAAACAGAACCAAGGTTTTGGTCTGGGTTTAGGTGCCATTTGTTGGGCTTGTACTGCAACTGGAGTTATACTAGTGGAGGCATTTAGGGTGGGATTTCTCTTCTCAGCATGTTTTTGTTTCCTTTGCTCTTTCTTTTTGTTAAGTTGCATTTTTAACTCAGTTACCTGCCTCCTCAAATCCTCTGTTTCAGTGATGTATGTCTGAAGTACACTGGTATTCTCATCATGCATGGAAGACATGTCTGGGACCAGCTGCATGTGTACGGATGATTTAGCTTTTGCACCCCCTAAATGACGGTTCATTCGATCAAATTTTGCAGCGCTTCTATCTTCTTCAGTCCGTAACTGTAGAAGAAAATCAGAGAAATCAGGAGCTGTGTCTGAATTCAGTTCAGACTGCAATGCTAAGATGAGGGACTGATCCCAGCAGCCGCGGCGAAACTGTCTCAGCAAGTGTTTCCCAGTCTCTGAACTCCTCACACCACCCCTCTGTGCAGCTGTGGTGAGCAACACCTGCAACCGCTGAAGATACTCAGATGCCTTTTCCCCTGTGTTCTGGTGGGTATTCAGAAACCTGGCGAAAATTTCCTCCCCATCCTCAACTAATCCATAAGCTGAGCCAAGAAGCTTGACATATTCACGAGGAGCTGCATGTGGGCCAAGCTGCCTCACCAAGTCAGAAGCTGGGGAGAGTAAGCTCTCAAGAATCTTACGGCGTTGTACATCAAGTGGGAGATTATCTTGAATCATGAGTTCCACATGAAGTGACCACGTCTCAAAATCTACTTCATTTTGGGGTTTAGGAACTCTTCCTGAAAATGGGCGAAGACCTTTAGAGCCCTGACTTGGAGTG
>NW_024582775.1:89214-103758 GCF_018398535.1 Haplochromis burtoni
GTCTCAGAACAGAATCGCCAGTTACCAGAGTTTGATCCCCGGCGGGCGTGTCGCTGAGTGGGGAAAAGCAGTTAGACACATGAAGAGCCATCCTGTTTCCACGGCTGCTCAGGACAGTCTGCCAGGGGACAGCTAGCGGGGCCTACGCTTTGGCTGCACCAGCTACAACAGGTCCCTGGCTGGCTACGGGTTTTTCACGGCTATTCTGTGATCCAGGCCTCAGGAGGTAAAAATATGCTACATTTATTACAAGTATCAGTATTGCTAAAGGAGGCTGCTAGCAAGTCGGTTATGAGATAAGCTAAGCTAGCGAAACCCTAAAGCAGGAGTAGGTTGAGACTGTGAATATAAATTAGTGAGTACACAGAGTGACGATTACACTATGCGTCAAGAACGTCTTGATGCATGCTCAGTCATCCAGGTAAGTAATTGGGGTATTGAATAAGAAGTCACCTTTAAGCTTTTAATTAAATTGCTACGCAGATAAGCTATACAAACACATCACTGTGTGTTGGAACAGGAAGTGATATTCTACTGCAGAGAACGCGAACACCACCCAAAGGGACCATTTAGAGCAGGGGTGTCAAACTCCAGGCCTTGAGGGCTGGTGTCCTGCAGGTTTTAGATCTCACCCTGGGTCAACACACCTGAATCAAGTGATCAGTTCATTACCAGCCTCTGGAGAACTTCAAGACATGTTGAGGAGGTAATTTAGCCATTTAAATCAGCTGTGTTGGATCAAGGACACATCTAAAACCTGAGGGACACCGGCCCTCGAGGCCTGCAGTTTGACACCTGTGATTTAGAGGCAGCAGCCAACCAAGAGAGTGTTTGTCTCGGAGTACCTGTGTGTGTGTGAGCGCACTTATGATCATAAGATGTCTAATAGTGGGTATGGGGAGCCATATCCCTGCCCCCCAGGTCATGAGGCAGGCATGGAGGAGACCCGGGCCCCAGAAATCCAGAGGCCCTGCAGAGCACCCAACGAGGACCACCACAGGAACAACCATGTTAAAATTAAAACTATTCTTAGGCTTTTATGTCTTCTGTCCTCTTTCTCTTCACTGGTTGCAGCAGATGGGTGTGCTTTCCTGAGTCTGAAGAGCGTTCTCTTCCTGACCCAAGTGCTGCTCATGGGGCCTCACAGCAGCAGATTGTTGGGGTTTTCTCTCTAATATTTCTGTACAATATAGGCCTAAGCCCCTGGAGGTGACTGCTGCTGTATAAATAAAACTGAAATTAACTGAATGAATAACAGTGAGAGGGTTGTGGGCGCCAAATCAAGGAGAAGAAACAACATAAATTATTTTAATAACATGAGTGGTCATTACACGCGACCAGAACAGCTTCAGTGCACCTTGATTTTGATCCTACAGTCCCTGCACTCTGTTGGAGGGAGGGCAAACATTTCACCTCATTTTCATAATAATGGAGATATGGTCATCCAGCTGGTACTGATTTGTGGTTACCAGGTTTTTTTTTAATTGGTCAACTTTAATTTGTATAACTTAACAAAGTCAGCACAGATTTTTTCTTAAGTAATTAAAGGCTGTGCATACATACTTTTGCATGACATAAACATTATAATACTGACATACTGGATGCATATTATGGAAAAGTACTATGGAGTGACAAGCTGTAAATGGGTGCATATGTTCCTGTAACAAGTAGTTTTTCCTTTTAAGTACGCTGACTATTTGAGATCAGCTGTGTATTAAATGTGCAGCAGTAAAAGAAACGACATATTTAGACCACCCACCAAGTAACCACAACATCAGCTGAAATAAGGGTTTTATATCAGCACACATTGCTGCTCTGTGGACCAGGTTATCAAAACCTATATTCTGTGTGCGGTTAATCAAAGCCTCACATGCATGTGTCATGTGACCCTGCAGATCTTTCCAGTGGACTTGCTCCATCTAGGTTTGGAGTTCTTCCCTTCATTGAGAAACTGATTTGTGTTTACTTGTGTTATCTTTGTCTAATTTCTAAATGTGTTTGATGAAACTGAAAATGCCATACTGTGGCAATCAAATCCATGATGAAACAATCTGGAAACTTAATCAGATGATCCAAACCAGTCTAGTGTGAGGTTCCAGGTGTAACACCCAGCAGGTTTACTTCCTCTTAAGACAACAAGCTCTGAAATCACTTTATGACGCAGGATTGTTTGATTGTTTCTCTTGATCACTGGTTCTTGTAGGGCTTGTTGATAGCCTTGTTAATCCATCGCAGGAACCTGCTAACACGAGTGTAAACCCCAGGGAAAGAGGGGTTACCACAGCCATGACCCCACGAAATGACTCCTGTCAGCACCCAGTGACCCCTCTCCCCCTGACAAACCAGCGGACCCCCACTGTCACCCTGGCAGCTGTCCACGCGGTGGTGCTTCGACAGGCTCCCGGCACATAGCATGCGGCTGGTGAAGCGGTTTCCATATCGTTTCTTACACGTCAAAGCTGGAAGCAGAGGGACCCAGGCCTGGAGCAGGGTGTGTGAGTACTCTGAGTCTGGCAGCAGACATAGAAAAGATGGAAGGAAGTCTCAGTTACATGAGAATGAAACACCTGATAGAAATGAACCCTGAATTTGAAAAACACTGGGTGACGAAAATACTGTAGACCTATTTTGGTGAAGTTTGCAGTACAAAGTTTCTGTGTATTATTGTAGACTCTTTGTCTTACAATGTAAACTGAGGCAGCTGTTGTTGTGGTTTGGCACCACATAAACAAACTGCAGTATGTTGGACTGGTACACAGCAGACATGGTGTTCATGGTCAGTGTTAGTTGCATCAGGATGAGCTGACATCAGTTTATATTTAAGGCTGATGCTGATTAGATTCACTCACTGAATTCTACCTTTTATAATAAATCGTTATACTGTCAGCTTGTGCATCATCTCCGTATATATTGTTGAATCCACCACAAACCACAAAGAGCCGCGAATATTGGGGTAAACATACAGGACTGTTGATCAAAGCTTCACAAAAATATTATTGTTTCTCAGTTGTTCTTTTCTCCACACATTTGTAAGGTCCCACCACCTGCCAGCTATGTGCAGCCCATCCCAGAGAGGATTGTTACTGGATCAAAGTGAAAGTCAGATTTTGATGTTTAACAAGAGCTGGTGTGTTTCCCTAAACTTGATCACTTGTTTTGCACAAATATATACTGAAAAACGAAGAACAAATCTGATGTGGATGGATTCTCTGTTCTTTAGAAGGTAAAAGCTTAAAATGAGGACACCATGTGACTCTGTCCCAAAGTCTTCTCCAGATGCTACACTTACATATATGGACACTATAATTACATAAACTGTTGTTGCATTTTCTGCTCTGTAAAGAAAAAAGAACAAATCTAAAGACAGATTGAACCATCAAATTCTGCAGCAAAGAAACGTGGTGACAGATGATGAGCAGCGAGCCTGCAGTGAAACTTGGATGATCTGATATCCTCGTGTCGGTATTGTTCCCAGACCATCATGAAAATGTTGTTCCAGGTTCAACATTGCAAGTGACCAATCACATTGTTGTGGCGTTATTCCTTTGTGCGCCAAGCCATTCGTGCATTTATGAAATTCCAATGTTGCAAGGACAATATCAATTCTGCTTACTGTTTATTAAAGGGTTAGGGTTAGGGTTAGGGTCAGTTGATCGGCGGACAGAGGCGGTTTCACGCAGCTTAAGTACAGTTTTTTGTTTTGTCTTCTTTTTTGTTTTCCCGAAGTCGCAAAAGTATGACGTCACAACATTCTGATTGGTCACTTGCAATGTTGATCCTGGAACAACATTTTCATGATGATCGGGGAACAACACCAACACGAGGATATCAGATCAACCGTGAAACTTACCTGTGATGCCCCAGCCAGTTATTACACAGGCAGTCAGCCTCTTCTCCAACTTGTCACCTGGCTCTGGCAGACACACAGCACCAGTGTGAGGGTTGAATGCCACACAGTTTCCCTCTGTGCCTTTCAGACGCAGCAGGGCTATATCATACTCCCAGCTTTGACTGTGGTACTTTGTGTGAATGATGATGCGTTCTGGGGACAACGTGCGTTCGAAGTCATCTTGTTCCACGGTGTGGTAGTCACCGAGACGTAAGATGTATCGCGCCGGGTCTCTGCCAAATCTGGAGGTGAGAAGAAAATCCCTATTTAATGTCTTAAAGCTGAGGGGGATTTCATCTTAGCTAATCAAGTGTTTATTGAAGTTTAATGAAATAAAACTATAACCACGTGGTGAATTTAAGAAAGCAGACTGGCGTTCTTTTTTAATTACTTGAATTCATACTTGTAATATTTCCTGGTTGGTTTTAGATGTCTTTTATTTTCTTGAACCGGTCGCAGCAGATGGCCCCGCCCCTCCCTGAGCCTGGTTCTGCTGGAGGTTTCTTCCTGTTAAAAGGGAGTTTTTCCTTCCCACTGTTGCCAAAGTGCTGCTCATAGGGGGTCATATGATGGGTTCTTCTCTGTATGTATTATTGTAGGGTCTACCTTACAATATAAAGCGCCTTGAGGCCACTGTTGTTGTGATTTGGCGCTGTGTAAATAATATTGAATTGAACTGAATTGAATGCCAGAGCTGATAGGCAGGCAAAATACAGAACTATCAGAACAATGAAGGCATGTTTCCTGTTAGAAAAACGAGATACATGCAACTGTTGAGCCTCTAAAGCAGGGGTGTCAAACTCAAATACACAGTGGGCCAGAATTCAAAACTGGAACAAGGTCGCGGGCTAACATTAATATTTATTGGGAAAAAATATCTTCCTCTAGATATAAGAATGAATCTTTTCTTATGGACTCAAGCACGTTTTGCTGAAAAACTGAATATGGAACAAGCAAAGCTTAACACTAAACGATATATATATTAGCTGTATAATACCAGCAGGCCAGCTCTAACAGTAATTTGGTATGGCTTCTCGGGCCAAATGTAATTAGGCTGCGGGCCAGAGTTTGACACCTATGCTCTAAAGTTTAATATAATCACTCCAAAAATAATAGGTAGTTCATCACAAACCAGTACAGACATAGCACCATTGATTGACACCAATTGTGTTTGATTTTGTTAATGTGGGGGGGCTGGTTGACCTTGGATGACCTCTAAAAAATTGTAATAATAACACTGAAACAAAAGCAGCACAAATGTTTAACATGAATTTGTTTGATTTGAAGACGGTGGGCCAACATCACTCACATTAGAAACAATGTGAGTGAACTGCCTCCTACCTCTTGAAGCAGTGGGCAGCAGTAACAAGCCAACAGGAGTTGATGAGTGAGGCGCCACACAGAGGATGGTTGCCTTTAGACTGAGACCTGAGCCACAGGGACACCTGCCACGGCCACTCACCCCTGAAATCAAAGAGTCAGACTCTCAGAGCTGTTTCAGTCAAAGACACTGTCAAACTGCCATGAGACTTCTCAAGCAGCAAAAATGTCCCACTGACATGAAGCTTCTGAGTGCATATGTGCATGTACGCTAACCTCAGTGACTTTTCTCCTCCTATGATTCTTCGCTGACGACGCTGACGACTGAGTCTGCGGCCACAGCTCTGCATTGCTGAGGCACCGTTTCCCGTGGGATCTAGTGTATAATCACAGATGACACCTGCGTCCTCGCTGTGGCGACAATCATGGCCTTCTTGTCCTTCAGCTGGACACTGGCCTAAGGATGTTTCAGTTCCTGAGCATCGCACATTGTCCAGATGGATTGGACCCTGACCCTCACCGAAATACGCCATAGATCGAGCTTTAGCCACGCCACTGCAAGGACAGCACGGAGACAAAACACTTATTCTTTTATTGTATGAGTGTATATGTCATTGTGTGTGCTGTATTGTTACTACTGCCTGCTTCTGCATTGCGCAGGCATTTATTCACCCTTCACACACACATTCATATACAGCTTTATTCATTGCTGTTATGCACTTTGCGATATCACACACTCTCCTACAGCCACCTATATGAATCATAACCATAAGCTCCTTTTCACCCTGAATACAGAACACAAGAGGATGAAACTTTTCACTTACAATAGGAAAAACCACTGACTACTGTCCAGCCTTCTAGGACAAATATATCTGTAAAAATGTTGTCATACTAACGTGAATCCCAGCTGTCTACAAACTACAGCTGCATTAACGTCAGTCCAGCCATCATCGCACACACTTCCCCACTGGCCTTTAACAAACACTTCCACTCTGCCTTCCCTCCTGGTCTCTCCTGCAACCAAACGCACCAGAGGGCCTGAAAACAGAGATCAGAGGGACAATGTGTCGTTACTGCCACAGCGAAATGCTGAGTTGGTGTTGGTCTGCGTAGTGCTACTCAGAAACGTACCTATGGGTGCGTAATTACTTTGTATCTCATTGGCATCACTGTGACAGAGAACACCTACATCCTCACTGTGTGAGCAGTCGTGTTGTCTCCACTGAGAATGAGTGCAGGCCAGTAAAGTGGTCTCTGTCCCGTCACACTGCACCTCATCCAGCTGGATCAACCCATTGCCTTCTTCATACACCTTCTCAGGAGCCACTTCTGCTCGCCCCCTGCAGGCAGGGAAAATGCATGAATGAGATAAACAACAAAAACAATAGTTCCCTATAAGTTCACTCAGACTATTGTTGTGTGATATGAAGACGCACTGACCTGAAACCGAGCTGTCTGCACACTACCTGGGCATTGAGCTCAGTCCAGCTGTCATCACACACAGTGCCCCATTGTCCCTGGTAGTAAATCTCCACGCGACCCTCCCGGTCGCTGTTTGCTCCCACCAGGCGAACTGCACCATCTGAGACCACGCATCGCTAAATTACACACTTGTAAGTATGAACAACTTGTTTTACTGCTTTAGGTCTTTCAAAGGCTGCTACGTTTAGGTTGGACTTTAGCTGAATAATTACTAAAAGCAGCATATCAACACAAAACTAAAGGTGAAAACCAACTCTGAACAGTGTTAACAAAAGCTCACAGGAAATTTTACCCACAACAAAAGACTGTTGACCTTGTAGCGGCTCTAAAGGAAAAAATAGGTCATCAAAGTCTTAGGACTAAAACAAATATTCAGAGCAATATATATAAGTCACACAGTGTGCACGTAAACACACCAGACCCGAAGAAAAAGCTGATCGTCACTCGAATTTTATAGTCACATAGAGGCTGGGGTTGGTGTGTGCTTCCTTCCTTGGCTCTGACCTGTATATGGATTGCAAGACACCCCTGCATCGTCCATGTGTTCGCAGTTGTGCTGTTCCCAGTTGCTATGAGGACAATCTTCTAGAGAGAGTTCATTGCCTGTGCACTGAACCCGAGCCAGCAAAACTGGACCAAAACCCTGGCCAAAGTGGGCCCGCGTCCATGCTTTGGCAACACCCCTGTTGGTCAGGACAATTGAGAATTTACATATGCACTACAAGACACCAGAAATATATTATGAATACATGAATAAGCTGCGGATGTACGGTCCAAATATATGTACAGTGAGCATTAGTGCTGGTATGTGATCCTGCATATAATTAAGTGTTTTCCTGTGTTATCTTTGATCCTCAGATCCTGCCCTCACATGTCTCCCAGTTGGACTTTTAGACGTTGTTTTTCCAGATTCTGGACCTTCTTCATCTCCTCATAAAGATTTGCTGTTTATTTATTAACTCTACCACAAGTCTGCATCCTGGGTCCTCGACTAAACTATCCAATTCAGGGTTGCAGGGAGGTTGAAGGCTATCCCAGCTACCTTATTGGGGCGAGAGATGGGGTACATCCTGGACAGGTTGCCAGTCTGTCAGAGGGCTAACACAGAGACACAGACAGCCATTCACGCTCACTCTCACACCTATGAGCAGTTTAGAATCACTAGTTAACCTAACCACACTAATTGCATTTCTTTGGACTTTGGGAGAAAGCCAGAATACCTGGAGAGAACTCACACAGACATGGAGAGAAACATGCAAGCTCCACACAGAAAGGGCCTGGCTACACTCAGGACCTTCTGTCTATAAGGACAACAGTGTAAAATAAAAGTCATTCAAGCATAAAGTAGTTATATGTTACTTATTATGGCATAATATTTCATTGCATTACAGTCTTTGTTCTTAATTGCACTGGTGAGAATTAGCCACATTGACTTCTGCATGTCTAAGTTGTAACAATGTTACCCAGTGTGAATTATAATGTTGCATTTCATAAGATAATTTGGGTAAAATCAAAGTGCAAAGATACTGTTTGTGTTAGCTTTGGCACATTTTCAAAGCTGTTTCTTAAAGACAAAAGCATGAAGACGTTCTTCGACTCTAGCTGCCATCTAACTACAACCACATCTAAGGTGCAGCAATAGCTGTATGACATGTAAACAGTTACATGTGGTTTAACTTACCAATGTGACAATGCCGTGATCATCCAAACACATTTTCTGAACTGTTGTCTTCCTTCCAACTACACTATTGTTGGCTTCATGACCTCAGCTCCTTGTTGTTGCTCCCAGGCTGGAAAGCACAGAAATCTTACTCCATTCTGGAAACATGGTAAATGGACTAATACGTATATACCAGCTTTTCTAGTCTACTGAGCACTCAGACTTGTTTCTACTGCAATTCTCATTCACTCAGTCACATAACACTTTTATCTTTCTACACTCACACTCCAATGGCTTCATCGGGGGCATCTTCGGCACACGGCTGGAGCAGTCGGGATCAATCCACTGACAAACCGACTGATAGACGATGCATTCCACCACCTTAGTCACAGCTGCCCTGAAGGGCCTACATCATGGTCATTTACAACAGCAGCCCACCTTTCTGATGAGTTTCTAACGTCCACAATTTAATTTTCAAACCCAAAAGCAGCATCTATGTCATGTATTCCATTATCAACTTAGGCTTGTGTAAACAACGTTCCCATAATGCATTTTGCTGGTGATGTCACAGCTTTATAGAGGCCGATAAATTAAGATGAGAAATGGTTTATCGGGAATCTATGGTACAGTATATTATTAAGCTATGAGTGTGTACGGGTGAGCTTAATAAGTCTGTGTAGGTTCTCAGTCATCCAGGTCATGCTAATCTCAGGAGCGATTGGACTTCTTTAAGTTGCTTTGCAGAACTTTCTAAAGTGTGACTCTCGAGTGGTTTACCTCCTGTCTATCTTAGGATCTGTAAGTTACAAGCAACTTAAAGAAGTCCAGTCATTTGTTCTCCAAGCTACATAGATGCAGATGGTGTGAGGGGATGTGGAGCAGAGCGATACGTACCTGTCGGCACCGAGTGCATGCAACATCCCCCCAAAAAGTGACACAGAAGGTTTTGGAGCAGGGTTCAAATAAACGAGTGAATACAGACTTTCTTCTGCAGAAACTTCATTTCAATTGAAATTTGAATGTAGGGATAGTTAAGCTCACCTAAAGCCCTGAACTCATTGTTCATTAAGACTTTTACATGGAAGGACTTTATATGTAACAGGAGGGAGGCGATGCTGCCGTGGTCCTGAGTCGTTTGTGTTTTGGGGCTTTCAGGTTTTGTCATTTTTGTGACTCCGGGTTGTTTTTACGTTTATATTGGTTCTTGTATTTCTTTCCCTGAGTGTATTTAGCCCTGTTCTTAGTTTTCAGGTGTTTAATTGACCACTGACCACTACATACAATGACAGATCTTGCATTCTGTGTGTAGCAGCAGCTGATTTTTTCTTACCCCAAGCCCAACTGTCGACACACCACATCTGCATCAAGATCATCCCATTGGTCATCACAAATGGTTCCCCACCTGCCGTTATGGTACACCTCCACACGCCCCTCAAATTCCTCCAGGCCTCCTACCAGCCTTAAAGGGATTCCAGTACCTGGCAAAGTGTTGAAGCAACCATTTGTATACTAGTGACAGTAATATGTTACTCTTGTTCATTATTATTATTATTATTATTATTATTATTATTATTATTGTTGTTGTTGTTGTTTTGAATGAACAACAGTATGATGCAGCGAGGTGAATGAGTGAAAAGTAAGTACTGAAGCCAACAAATTCAGTCGTTTCTGGGCAGCAGCTGGTTAATTTCTTGAAACTTGATGAAATCTAATTACTGATCAGGAACTCAATGGGGATGTGGCGTACAACACTAGAGGCCGACTCCAAGCCCATAGCACAAGTCACCATCAAGTGCGGGATCTACCAAGGAGATGCTCTGTCCCCACTGCTGTTCTGCATAGGCCTGAACCCCCTCAGTGAGATCATTAACAAGACTGGCTACGGATACCGACTACGGAACGGAGCAGTTGTCAGCCACCTCCTGTACATGGATGACATAAAGCTGTATGCCAAGAGTGAACGAGACATCGATTCACTGATCCACACTACCAGGCTATACAGCAATGACATTGGAATGTCGTTCGGACTGGAGAAGTGTAGTCGGATGGTAACAAAGAGAGGGAAGGTAGTCAGAACTGAGGGGATTGAACTACCAGAAGGCAACATTGCAGACATAGAGGACAGTTACAAGTACCTGGGGATCCCGCAGGCAAATGGGAACCATGAAGAGGCCGCTAGAAAGGCTGCAACCACCAAGTACCTGCAGAGGGTCAGGCAAGTCCTGAGGAGTCAGCTGAATGGTAAGAACAAGATCCGGGCCATCAACACGTACGCCCTGCCCGTGATCAGGTACCCTGCTGGGGTAATAGGCTGGCCAAAGGAGGAGATAGAAGCCACTGACATAAAGACAAGAAAGCTCCTTACCATGCATGGAGGGTTTCACCCCAAGTCCAGCACCCTGAGGCTGTACGCTAAGCGGAAGGAAGGGGTCCGGGGACTGGTGAGTGTCAGCACCACAGGATGAGACAAGGAACATCCAAGAATACATTGGGAAGATGGCCCCAACTGACCGAGTGCTCAGTGAATACCTCAGGCAGCAGAAACCCAAGAAAGAGGAGGGAGACGAGGAACCATCATGGAAGGACAGGCCCCTGCACGGTATGTACCACCGGCAGATAGAGGAGGTGGCTGATATCCAGAAATCCTACCAGTGGCTGGACAAAGCTGGACTGAAAGACAGCACAGAGGCACTAATCATGGCAGCACAAGAACAAGCTTTCAGCACAAGATCCATAGAGGCTGGGGTCTATCACACCAGGCAAGACCCCAGGTGCAGGCTGTGTAAAGATGCCCCAGAGACAATCCAGCACATAACAGCAGGGTGCAAGATGCTAGCAGGCAAGGCATACATGGAACGCCACAACCAAGTGGCCGGCATAGTGTACAGGAACATCTGTGCCGAGTATAACCTGGAAGTCCCGAGGTCAAAATGGGAGATGCCCCCAAGGGTGGTGGAGAATGACCGAGCTAAGATCCTGTGGGACTTCCAGATACAGACGGACAAAATGGTGGTGGCTAACCAACCGGACATAGTGGTGGTAGACAAACATGAGAAGAAAATAATAACAATAATAATAATAATAATAATACATTTTATTTCAAGATGGGGAGAGGGGACGGAGAGAGAAAGAAGAAGATCTGAGACACCGAGATGGGATGGTGATCTGAGATATGGAGGGGAGAGATGATGAATAGCCTTAAATGTATACAAGAGTATTTTGAAATTGATGCGATATTTGATGGGAGCCAATGAAGCTGCTGCAGGACAGGAGTGATGTGATGGATAGAAGGGGTCCTGGTGATGATACGAGCAGCAGAGTTCTGGACGCGTTGGAGTGTCCAGAACTTACAAAATTACAATAAAGTAATTTTGTAATTCTTTTTGTAATTTTGAGTTTGTTTGTGATGTAAGGTCACAAATCTCACCTTCAGGTTCAGCACAAAGCACCCCTGCTTCGTTTCCGTGGTTACAGTCTCCAGTGGCAAACTTCCTGTTCCAGCACTCTAGCAGGGAATTCTCGTTACCACGGCAGCCTAGACGCTCATAGTGGAAGATGGGACTGGGGCCAAAGTAGGAATGCTGTAGGGCTATACCAATCTCACTGCATGAAAAGTACATATACAGAGACACTCTTAGTTCAACGATCATCCAGGCAGCATATATCTGACCTCACCCAGTGGGACATCCAATCACATTATTTCTCACCCTGGACACAGTCTGTTTGACCTGCTCCCCTCAGGCAGGAGGCTCTGGTCCATTCGCACCAGAACCTCTCGCCATAAGAACAGTTTCTTCCCCTCTGCTGTCGGACACATGAACAATAACCGTATGACTGTTCCCACCACTAACACATGATCCTCCGCTGTGTCACTGCATCATTCCATGTTTGGCACTGATCACCACCTGCACTCATGTATATATCATGTATATATCTATCCACTTAGCACTTTTAATTCTTATTCTTATTTTTATATTTTTATTTTTATGACAGTATGTTTGCACTGAAGCACCGCAGCAATTTCCTAATGTTGTAAACCTGCTCAACATCTGGCAATAAACCCTTTCTGATTCTGATTCTGATTCTGATTATTTACATCTAATCACCTGATGTCCACCCACACCTTATCATCCTCTCTCTAACTTACACGATTTAACACAAAGTTTAAACTGCGCATGTTCTTCTTTTGTGTCATTCTTAACATAGCATATTGGAACATTAACCACACATGGATATAATTCATGTTTCACCGAGTTTATGTAATTCTAGATACTAGATATGTCTTTAGCACATTCTCACATGAAGATTATTATATCAGCTTATTTTTATGAAATCATATATTTTATAAGACATTTTCTGAGATTAGTGGCTGCCCAGTGTCACCCCTCCCTCCCTGTAAAACACACCAAGGTCAGACTGTCTCTCGGTGAGGCCTGATTAGAATCATTACATAGATTTATTTACTAATTTATTCTGTGTTAAACTTATACATACTCATTTTAATACACCTGATAATATTCTGATCAGTATGAACCATAAACAACTATCAACAAAATCACATATGAATTATGGTTCTGTGGTCAACCATTAACACGCCTTCCTTCAGTTAAAATGTGGACAGTTCTTATCTTCTCACATTCCTTCACACGCGTTCACACACTAATCTACCAGGTTAAAGATGGATCATGTACTCACATCATGTTATCATTTAACATATCAAACTCATATTCTGATTTCTCTCTGATTAAGAAAAAATCCCATTATTATTTTAAAGCTCTGATTCAGCCCTGATCAATTTTAATCACATTAAAGACCTTCCACTCCCTCTCAGCTGTAATGACAGGGGCGGCCAGCGGGGACATCCGTCCCTCTCGACCTCACATCACCTGCAACATCAACTTGTCCCAGCGTGTTTGTACACACTGTGTCTTGGTATGCAGGCATGTCTCACTGGTTGAGAACTGCCTTAATTCTTTGTAGCATTGATTCACAAAATTGCTGGAAACATTTCTTAGAGATTTGGGTCGATACCGACATGACAGCATCATGCAGCTGCTGCAGATTTTGGTCGTCCAATTTATCAATTCCACCACATCGTGAAGTTTCTCAGTTAGAGATCTAGAGACCATGGAGACCAAAGTACTGCAATGTTTTAGTCTTCTCTTCTCCAATTCTGCTGAGTATGTGTGAATTGTAACCCCAGTTTCTGGGTCTTAGATGACGGGAGGTAGTATAGGTCAAGGTTCGACATGTCGTGCTCTTCTTCAGTTCAATTCTGTACTATTTATTTAAGGCCAAAATAATGGTTGCCTTAAGGCTTGGTTGTAAGTAGTGGTTATTTGAGCTACTAAGCTAATGTTGCCTTCCTATCAGCTTCAAACAGTGTAGTGATTGCCCTCTGACCTCTGGCATCAAAAAGGTATTTTGTACAGAACACAGTCACTCACTGATTTGTTTCTATTTTTTGGGCCATTCTCTGTGCCCAGGAGATCAGCACTTTCATAATTACTCAGCTCTAGTACTGCCAGCCTGTGCAGCACCAACAACCACGCCGAGCTCAAGTTCACTTAATCACCTTTCTTCATCGTTCCGATGCTTGCCTTTGCGATTTAGCAGGCAATATCCTCATAAGCACAGATCTGCTGCCTGATTATATAAAGATGAGGAAAAAATTCCCTCATATCAAAATTCAAATGTAAAATATTCCCAGAACAAGGAATTTTTAACACACCTTTTCCAACTGTCCTTTTTTATTTTGGATGCCTACATTATTTTTACTTTGAACACAGAAACAACATTATTTCCAAAAAACAACAACAAACAAAAATAAATATCACCAAACGGATCCTAATAGTCAGCAGTGTGTCCTTTTTACTAGATAACATGTTGGTCTTGTCGGGTTGTTCTTCATCGGGAGCACCGTGTGTTTTGGCTCTCGTCATGTTGGGAGACAAAGCGATGACCCCAGACCCAGTTTTGCAGCTAAGAGCTGATCTCAGCGTGTCCTCCTTTCTTCATGATGAGAGTCCTCAAACACACCGAAGTATCTGCACAGCATAATACTCCCACCATCGTGTTTCGTTGTGGAGATACTGTTCTTTGGGTTCTGTCTCTGTACCCAAAGAGCTCAAGTTTTGTCTCATCAGAACCACATGTGCATATATATTAGGGGTGCAACGATACACAAAATTCA
>NW_024582775.1:105017-107545 GCF_018398535.1 Haplochromis burtoni
CTTAGCACTTTTCTACTCTATCTGAGTACTCAAAGCACTTTTATGCAACTCGTTCCTTCTCCAAATCACACCCACCCACCAGTGTGTGAATGTGTGTGTGAATGGGTGGATGACTGGATATGTAAAGCGCTTTGGGGTCCTTAGGGACTAGTAAAGCGCTATATAAATACAGGCCATTTACCATTTACCATTCACTTCATCTAGTTTTTTTTAGTGCTATCTAACTAACATTCATACACATTCACACTCAGATGGATGCATCGGAGAGCAACGTGGGGTTAGTATCTTGCCCAAGGATATTTGGCATGCTGCTGGAGTAGAACCAACAACCTTCCAGCTAGCAGGTGACAGCTCGACCACCTGAGCTACAGCCACCCCACAGATATGCATAGTGTTCGTCCAGGTGTCCTTGAAGGTGTCTCTTCTGCAGAAGTGTAGTTGTTGTTGGTCTGCAGCCTCAGTCCATTCCAGTGATCATCTTCTTTAAAACTACTTGGCTACATCATTCACGAGTGTCTTGGCAGCAGTTCTGGGGTCTTTGGGCACATCTGTTTTAGTGCCTGAGTCTTTGAAATGGTTGCTTCCTACCTCTGCCAGACTTGTTTTGTTCTGTGAATTTCATGATGATACTATAAAATATAATAATGAACTAATTTCTTTAGCCTTTGGCATGATGCTTTCTCAAGTGACAAACACGGCCAACAGAAATAATTCATGGTTTATAATAAAAACTAGCAAGTTTAGAAATGCTAGGGTAAAAGCACAGTGCTTGATTTCTTTGCAATAACCTTTAATTTCATAGGTTTGCTAATAGTCTTATCTTTGATCTATATTTACATTAACAAGCAGCTGAAAAGACATTAAAAGACATACATATTAACAGTTAAACACCACATTTTCTGCACAAGCACAGTAATACATTTAAACTCTGGTGGTCACCTGTTCTTGAAAGGATTCTGTTGCCATCTTTTTGTATGTTGCCGAAGCAGGAACTACATTACATTAGTAAATGCCTCACTCTACTACTTGAGCCACAGCTACTCATGTGTGTGTTCCTCAGCTGGGTTAAAATTAAAGCTCTGCCATTACCTTAGTCCAAGCTGTCTGCATATGACACTGGCATCACGGTCAGTCCAGTGTGTGTCACATACTGCGCCCCACTTGTTATTCACATACACCTCCAGACGGCCACTGTTGCCTGAACCCCCCACCAGTCTGGCTGCACCTACACACATCAGGAAGAACTTCAACAAGCAGAACTCGTACAATAATAACAAAATAAAATATCATTTTAAACAAGAATCTTTATGAAATCAGTGGTTTGATCATTCTACCAAAAGTGAAGTGTCACTGGCACCTATGACGATACAACATAGCTACTCAGAGGAAACTGTGGACTGTGTGGAACGCTTAAATTGTAACCTGTCACTTTGAGCAAAGGTAAATATGCTTAAAAAGGAAAAAGACAATCGCAGAAAGACATAGAAAGGCTTTTGCTTCAAAATTGAATCTACAAGGGGATAATGAAATGAATGCATATACAGGATGCACCCAGGCCATCTGCAGCCCCCAAAAGCACTGAAGCCCTAAGGCCATACAACTTGATGACAACTGCAAGCCCACTGCAGCCGCAACATGACAAAGGCCCCAGACGGGGTGGCTCCCAAAAGAGATCCAGAGAACCAGAGGCAACAGCCATCCCTGTGAGAGGACAGGACAAGCTGAGGACAGGACACCAGGTCCTCAGGTCCACGCTGGAGCCTCTTCAACTAACTTTCTCTGGCTCTGGAACATAACATAGCCCAAGATCACCTTGGGAAACTGGTCACTGATGCTGAAGCCTGCCTCCTTACCGTCTCCTGGATGCTTGAAAACACTACTCATACTGTGGGCCTGAAGAAGGATAACAGTTTTATTAAATTATTTTTATTTTCTATTTTCTGCAGAGTAGGCAGGTCATTCCCTTGGTGAGGGATGTCACCAACTCTTGGAAGACTGCTTTTCTGCAGCGAGTGTTTTCACCTGCTGCTGGCTGGACACCACTGAGTTCAATTCAATTTTATCTCTAAAGCACCAAATCACAACAGCAGCTGTCTCAAGCCAACCAAACAGAGCCTGAAACTCACTGTGAAGAATTTCCAGTAGCAACAGGTGTGCATCAGAACTTGACAGTCTTTTATCTACAGACTCCAAAATGTTCACTGTTTCAGAGGAGTCATCAGTTGTGCTTCCTTGGTGCCTTTGCTGCTGCAATGAGTTGGCACCTTGTTTGGTTTCCCCACAACACCTAACTTGAAACAATCATCATCCTAATACCCATAATATACTTTTATTACCTCTAAGACTGTCTACAAATAAACTGGTGGAAAAGAATAATGACTGAAATATTTGGAATCAGTTGTGCATCATCATAGTGCTCCCACATCCATATATACAGGGAGTGCAGAATTATTAGGCAAATGAGTATTTTGTCCACATCATCCTCTTCATGCATGTTGTCTTACTCCAAGCTGTATAGGCTCGAAAGC
>NW_024582775.1:108828-119765 GCF_018398535.1 Haplochromis burtoni
TTAATGAGTTTTTTGGGTTCATTGAGAACATGGTTGTTGTTCAATAATAAAATTATTCCTCAAAAATACAACTTGCCTAATAATTCTGCACTCCCTGTAGAGCAATCTGATCACTTTCTGACCACTTAAGGTGTTTTAGACTACATGCCATCTTCAGACACCTGCTGCCCACCCTTAATTCACCTTGATGACAATCACAATAAGCCCATCCAATGGCTCCAGAGGTCTTTCGGAAGAAGCACCACGGTTTGGTTTCTCTGTCTGGGTTTCGGCAGAAGTTATGGTCTCCCAGGCCTCGGTTTGGATACTGCTGCATGTAGTCCGGGAAGTTAGTCCACTTTAAGCATGGGGAGCCTGCGTCTGTGTGAGAAACCGAGCCATTATAGTGGCCCAGTTTAGTGAGACCTTCTGAACAGGACAGCAGCACTGCAGACACAGACAACCATCACGTCAGTCAGACAACATGTTAATAAAATCACATTCCATACAAACTTTTCATTTTATACAAACACAAATGGTTCTTTACACAGAGCATCTCAAGATGTTAAAAAGATGAGAGAGACAAGGTTAAATAAATAGAAAAATGATTGTAAATAGTAAGCCTTCACTCAGTGTAAACGTTACTTCAGCACAAACAGAGCACGTGTGATAAAAAGACACTAATTCCAACATGTAGATGAAACATCTGGAATAAAGGGGAGTGGCTTCTCTGCTGCCGCCGTCTTGCTGAGGAGTCTGACTATGAGAGCTACTGTTCTACCCTAACTTTGGTTGTGTTTAGTTATTTATTTACTCGTTCCCAACTGTCTCATAGCTGGTTTTTGTGATAAGTTGCAAAGTGCTCTGTTTATGCAGCGTAAGAAAGTGAAACATTTATTATTATTTTCATGTTTTGGCTGCGATCAAATGCATCTAATAAAAATTATTCCTATTATTATTGTTACAATCACCTGAATGACCGACTGGACTGGAGGACCAACAGTGATGCTGAGCAGACTCAAGCTCACATCCTTTGATGGGTTCAGCAAGATGTGAATGCCATCTATTTTGCTTTTTGTGGTGTAGTATTTATAGGATATATACCATTATTATTTTTCTCTTGTCAGCCTTATGTCAGGTGACATAAGGAATACACGATAGTGATTTTTATCAAGGCTCGTTCTATTCTGTGAAGACGAAATCATAAAGCTTTTTGCCAGACAACTGAGCACAAACCTGCGAAACGACTCCAGGATTTTAGATACGACGCTTAGGTTAGATATAAAATGACAGTTGTTGCAATTCCTGAGATGAGAGACTTCAATAATAATTTGCTTCTGGACTTCTATGAAAGGGAAATATATATCAAGCTGGTAGCTTAACACTGATGCCATGGCCAACAATGTGAGGAAGGCACTCCCCAGCAATCTGCAGCTTTTCCACACCCTGATTTACTCAACCCAAGTCTAGGACTATTCCTCAGCACTGGCAAAACATTGCTCACCTAAAATGTTTTCCTTATCTGACAAAATTACTTATTTATTCACTGATTTCACTGATACTTGCTGCACTGATGAGTTGCCTGACAGGTATGTACATATAGTGCTTAGCACATGGAGCTTCGTTCCCCTCCAGCTGGATCTCAAAGACCAAATACAGAAAATAACTTACCTGCACTCTGAACTACATTGAAGTGCGTCCATTGAGAAATCTGTTAAAGAAACACAAACCCAGTGGAACGCAATGTGAATAGGAATTACAGAGCAACAAGAAATACAGATTTTAACAAAACTAAATGTTCTATTATTATATTATAATGAAATATCATACAACCATAAAGGCTGGCTTACTGTGTCAAATGTAGATATAGTTCATTTTTTTAAAAAGCTGATAAAGCAATATTTTAATTCATAACAAAACACTGAAAAATGTTGAGAAGAAGTCTGGGATGTCTGTTTAGGAACATTTTGCAACTATAGTTATCTAATTTAATTCACCTAATTATAATTAGGTGAATTAAATTAGTAACAGGTCACCAACATGACTGCAATAACGAAGAGAAAACCCCGACAATTCTATGACCCCATATGAGCAAGTGCTCGTGACAGTGGGAAAGAAAAACCTCCTTTTAACAGAAACAAATCTCCAGCATAACCAGGCTCGGGAAGAGGCAGCCATCTGCCACAGCCGTGTGGTGTATAAACACCCAGTGAGTGAAAAAAGGTGCATGAAGAAGAAACACTCAGTACAGTATAAGCCTTACCACCCTGAGCCAATTGCAACGTGACTAAGAGAGGATGCAGGGTCACCTGGTCCAGCCCTAACTATATGCTTTAGCAAAAAGGAAAGTTTTAAGCCTAATCTTAAAAGTAGAGATAGTGTCTGTCTCCTGAATCCAAACTGGAAGCTGGTTCCACAGAAGAGGGGCCTGAAAACTGAAGGCTCTGCCTCCCATTCTACTTTTAAATACTCTAGGAACAACAAGTAGGCCTGCAGAGCGAGAGCCAAGTGCTCTAATAGGGTGATATGGTGCTACAAGGTCATTGAGATAAGATGGGGCCTGATTATTTAAGACCTTGTATGTGAGGAGCAGGATTTTGGATTCTGGATTTAACAGGAAGCCAATGAAGGGAAGCCAAAACAGGAGAAATCTGCTCTCTCTTTCTAGTCCCTGTCAGGACTCTTGCTGCAGCATTTTGGATCAGCTGAAGGCTTTTCAGTGAGTTTTTTGGACATCCTGGTAATAATGAATTACAGTCGTCCAGCCTGGAAGTAATAAATGCATGAACTAGTTTTTCAGCGTCACTCTGAGACAGGATATTTCTAACTTTAGAGATGTTGCACAAATGGAAGAACGCAGTCTTACATATTTGTTTAATATGTGCGTTGAAGGACATGTCCTGGTCAAAAATGACTCCAAGGTTCCTCACCGCGTTACTGGAGGCCAAGGTAATGCCATCCAGAGGAAGAATCTGGTTAGATACCATATTTCTAAGCTTTTCAGGGCTCAGAAAATATTCTGTTTTGTCAGAATTTAGTAGCAGTAGGTAGAGTGTTCGCCCCATGATCAGAGGGTCGGGGTTCAAATCCACTGAACGGCTACCCCTGAGCAAGGTACCATCTCTACACACTGCTCCCCGGGCGCTGGACTGGTAGCTGCCCACTGCTCTACTCAGTGAATGTTTTAAATGCAGAGGAGTAATTTCCTACGGGATAATAAAGTATACAAAGTATACATTATTAAAAGGAGGAACAGAAAAAATAATGTGAAGATTAAATTAAAAAATAAATATTTCTCCCTCCAGTTATTTTATTGTTCAACCTTGCCTGTCGTGTCTTTCTACTAGACAAAAACTTGGCCCCACTAGTAGCAAATGTAAAAAGTGCTTGTGGCCAGAGGGCCCCCAAATACTTCATCTTTTTTTCCATAAGAAGGAGAGAATATTGTAAAGTTTCTTTCCATTAGCTTCTTTTAAATGGATTGTATGGTTTGAAGAGATCCCTTTGAGATATTCAGAGGAATTTCCTTAAAGGCTCTGAAGCATTCACACTTATCTGCAGTGATGTGACACAAATAAAAGTGTAGACTTTGACCTGCTTACAATATGAAGCACACTGACCAATCGCCAATAAAGAAGGAAGCTGCGTTGATAATGGTTTTCTGTGAACTATAGCACATTAGAATGGGCTTAAATGTGTTGCTGTTAAAGTGGGTGGCCAGTAAAACAAGTGCTTCATGTTATTCACTTTGTGAAAATAGATCATTAACTCTTCAAAATATTTAAACGCATTTCTAACCAATTTCATTTCCCTGCTGTTCTTTACCAGAGGGCAGAGGGGTGCTTGGTACTGTTCAAGTCATGTCTGAATCCTTGGAACAGGCAACTTGCCATCTGTACAATCAGGTATAATCTAAGGCCTGTAGGAAAAAAACTGAGGTGAAAATCATGTTTGGAAACGGATCTCTACATTCCCTCCACATTTGGATATCTAGGTCTGGTTTAACACTCGCTCTTAATTTAAAAAAGGGCACGAGTGAGAAAGTCTTCAGCCTACGTTGGACAGCCGTTTGTGACTATCGGTCTAACTGTTGATGTTTTGAGAAAAACCTGCTTGTGACGGCACTACTGAGTTTTTGCTATTATTTAACAGGTCTTGCAGTTTCATGAACAGTCAAATAAATAAATAAATAAACTGATATGTCATTACCAATTCTAAGAGTTGATACGAAGCACTATAGAAATATCAGGCGAAAATGGAGGCAGCGAGTTCCAGTAATAGTGCAACATACATCTGGAAATTTGCCAGCGAGCTATTAAAATAAATACGGTATTTATCTCTGCCTTTGTTTTGATTTGTTCTTAATGTGTAGTAAGTGTGACGGAAAGCGATGAGCGCATATAAACAGTTTAAACTCAGTATGGCACAGACCAGTGTCCCGGTTTACTTGACATAATGTGTTCCGCGACAAAGACGGCTTTATATAGTCTGAGCGTGTTGGGCAGCAGCGTGCTCACCTCTGCAGACACAGCCAGCGCCAGTAACAGACAACACGGGACAAATCCGGACACAGCTTTCCTCTGCTCCATCGCGCTGAGGAAACCATATTCTCTACACTGCCAGCGCACACATTCACCAAGTCTTCACGGCCTCTGACAATCCTTCCTCGATACGAAACACACAGGATACTGTCCGCTTTTAACCGAGGTACCGACGTCCAAGTCGCTCCAGAGCTAAAAATGACGCGCTGTTGGAGAGGAAAGGGCACAGCAATATCGCTACCCACCCTCTCTCTCTCTCACTGACTCATTCACGCACTCTCTCTCTCACACCTTCACCTTAAAATCGTATGACGCGTTTTTGTCTATGGTCGCGCTTCCCTATTCACGGAATTACACCCTCAATATGTGACATCAGAACTTTCGTAAATAATTGACGCTTCTTAAGGGGAAATATTTATCATTTGACAAAGATTATATGACAGGGCGTGTCAGTACAGTGAAACCACTGTTGTTGTGAATTGAATTGTTCACTGACGGTGGTTTTAAGAAGCGTCCCTAGTCATTAAGAACAGCTAGACTCGCCAGAGAGAGAGAAAGGGTTCTCTGCTAGGGAAGTTTAAACGAAGCCTCCTCAAACTCAGCAGCTGAGCTTTTAACTGATCCTTTAACTTTGCCCAACAGGTTTCTGGACCAACCCATATAAAAGGCCATACCTTGGACCTTGTCTTTTCTTTGGGCCTCGATATCGAGGCTGTACATTTGAGTGATGATAACGGTGTCTTTTTTTTTAGCTCAATTCTAGATCATAACAGCTGAGACTACTGCTGAGAGGTTCTCTGTCATGACTGACAGTTCTCTACTTTCTCATGAAATAAAGAACCTGATTAAAACAGGTTCTATCTCACAGGAAAAGGCATGCCCTTGGATCAATCAGTCCATTTTAAATTTGAGGAGAATATGCTGCAAAGCTGAACGACTATGGAAGAAAACTGAACTTGGCTCTATCTCAGAGATCTCGTGTTCTCTTGAAATGAAATCAGAATATTTTTCTAGACTCATATCAAAAAACGAGAAATCCCGAGATTCTGTTTGACAAAATCAGATCTATCGTGTCCCCAGATGTGGTACCTGTGCACTCTCAAGCAGACAGTAACAAACTTCTTTGATTTTTTGTTGACTCCTGGTCAACTTTTACAACTGTGACATATGATGTAATAGCAGCCCCGGTGGACAAAATGAAGCCGTCTTCAGGTCCCTCAGATTTTCTCCCCCACTAAACTTTTTTAATGTTTCATGTTTTCTAATCATTTCCCAGCTTTTTTTTAAACGTGCCATTGTAAACCCCAGCCTGGATTCAACACTACATCAACACGATAGACCTACTTTCAAACTCCCTTTATGTCAAAACTTTCTGAGAAGGCAGTTACTGTCCACCTTATAGCGCACTTGGATAAACAGTTAATCCTACCATCCCGATAAACACACTGAGAGATCTGGTTGGGTTGTCTGGCTCTGTCCTTGATTGTTTTTCATCCGACATATCTGACAGGAGTTTAAGGCTACGTTCACACTGCAGGCGAAAGCGCATCAAATCCGATTTTTTTGACCCTATGCGACCCATCTATCCGATCATGGTGTGACAGTGTGAACGGCACAAATCCGATATTTTCAAATCCGACCTGGGTCACTTTCGTATGTGGTCCTGAATCCGATACATATCTGATGTTTCAGAAAGCGACTGCTGTTTGACGGTCACGTCGCATTAAATCCGTCTTTTACGTCACTGACACAAGACAGACGCCGACTATCAGTGTCGGAGAAGACATCGCGAACTCTTCCTGGCCATCCGGTGAAACTGCTGGGAAGACAACGTTGGAGAAACGTGAACATTTTATTTGTCCTGTATAATCTGCAGATTCTGACAGAAATCTGCAGCTATCCTTGGAAGCACAGCTCCTCTAAAACAGCAATAAGGATCATTATTTTGTTATTTACATTATGTAAATAACAAAATAACTTAAAGCAAAAATTGGGAAACGTAAAGTCCGAAGTCTTTATATTAAGGCCATCAGTCAAACATTGTTTGCTCTGGGTCTAAACAGAGCGCGTTGTGTGTGACGTCTTCTTTTGCACATGCGGCGCTTTGAGCGTTCACACTAGAGCGCGTTTGCTGTCGCATTTTATTTGTAGTGTGAACGAGCAGACAAAAACATCGGATTTGATCAAAAAATCGGAATTGAGCATCAAGACCTGCAGAGTGAACGTAGCCTCAGTTTGTCTGCAAACCAGATTATGTCTGAATCTACAGAGTTATGTGGAGTTCCTCAGGGCTCCGTGCTGAGACCTACTCTGTTTTTAAAATACATTCTTCCTTTAGGCCAGATAATATCTGCTGATGCTGTCTGCCTATCACCTTCCTTACCACTTGCGTTACACTTCCTCACAGGGACCAGCTCCCAGTTTGGATTCAGGAGACAGACACCCTCTGTACTTTTAAGTTTAGGCTTAAAACGTTCCTTTTTGGGAAACACATAGGTAGGACTGGATCAGATGACCCTCAGACCTCCCTTGGTCACGTTGCAATAGGTCTGTTGAGGGCTTCTCATGATGCATCCATGAACACATGAACACATGCGTGTTTAGTCTCTGGCTCTGTTCTACAGCATGTATTTGTCCTGTCTTCTTCCCTCTCCTCCAAGGTGGCCGCCCCTCCCTGACCCTGGTTCTGCTGGATGTTTCTTCCTGTTTAAAGGGAGTTTTTCCTTCCCACTCTTTTCAAAGCACTTGCTCATATGGGGTCCAATAATTGGTCAGGTGTTTCCCTATAATTGTAGCATCTTTATGTTACAATATAAACAACTCTGAGATGAATGTTGTTGTGATTCAGCACTATATAAATGACTGAATTAAAAAAAAAAAAATCAGCAGGTCAACAAGTACTGAGTGGTACATCGCTACTATTAAACTTGTTTTGTAAATAGTGTTTCCTAAATTTGTACAGTAAGTGTGTCGTGGAGAACCCTACAGTATACTGGGGAATATGGAAGAAACTGTTCCTTTTGTGAAGGTCTATGTACAGGCAGGAGTCGAATGCAGGACTTAGCAGTTAAAGAATAACACATTTATTCACAATTTCCAAAAGACCAAAAACTTGTGACAGTTCGAGGCAAGGAGCTGGGCAGCATTGACTGTTAGCAGACAGCAGTCCAGCAAAGACTGAAGCCACTACTTATGAAACGGCTCCAGCTAAGTCATCAACAGCAGGTCTGTGATCCGGCTGAACCAGTCACATCAGGCCATTTTATTGTACTTTTAAATTACACAGACAAGCAGAAGCAGGAGCAGGAGCAGGCAGGTCTTCTACACCCACATTTCCTACACTCTACCCGGTGATAGGTGACCTGTTGACTGCCTCCCTGGATCATTGCTGGCTCAGTGTGGTACTAGGCCTGAGTCTGGGGCTTGCTGGGCCTTGGTCCCTCTGGGAGATTGTTATTAAGGTTGGGGATTCCCCTTACTGCCGCTCCCCCCTTGTCACTTCCTAGGTGTTGTGTATCATTTGAGTATGCTTTGCTACAGATGCAGCGGTTGGAGACCCAGCCTGTGTGTTTGCTTTATCCTCAACATCTCCCCTCCCTCCCTCCCTCCCTCAGACCATTATTCTGCTTGCTACAACTTCTGAACAGGACTGGATCAGACAGATAAGCAGAGCCCGATAAGCTGCGTTTTACTTGGCACTGATTGTGAAAGTTTGCCAGAAAAAGCAAAACAAAACGAGGATGATTACGACCCTGATCTTAATCATCTCCGTCTTTGGGCTGAGGCTTCAGATGCCTCTAACACCGCGTGTTCCTGTGTCGCGCATCTGACAATGAAAAGGTAAAAAGAAATACCTCCAAGTAAACAATTTGCCCACTCCAGCTCCCCTCCCACAGGGGATTTGTGGAAAAGGGGAGTGTATTTATTTTTCTTTAAACCCACTACAACTTCCAAGCTAGCAGTACTTGTCTGTTAATGCTAGCATTACCAGCTCCTACACACATACACAACACACACGTACCACATATTCATAGCAGCTAGTAGAGACAGGCCTAATGATTACAATAATAAACTGGATCACCAGAAATATCAGGATTGATAAAGATGTAAGTAGTGTTGGGGACAAAATGAGCCCACAGGGGAACTAAAGGGAGAATGGCCAAAGCAGTACCGCAAATTTATTGCAGTGCACCACAGAAGAATGTGCAGGAGCTCTAACTGATAATGAAGGCAACTACAGGCGTGGAGGTGCTAAGAAACGGTATATCAGCAACAGTTTGGGGGTTTGGAACAGATTGTGTAACTAAAACAATACGTAGAGATAGGTGACAAAGATAAGAAGCAACAGGTTCGGAGATCCCACAGAAACACCCTAAAAAGACTCTGAGAAGCGAACATCCTCAGGACCACTCAGTGCTAACAGCCATCGACGTGGGCAGAACCACAAAACCACGCCGAGGCTCCTTTGTTTGTTTGTTTTTTCCAAAAGCAGTCACTGAATAGATACACTTGGAACGCTGTCACAAACTTATTCTGAGCAACATTAGTGCAATACCAGTGAACAGCAGCTAAGAGTAATGTTGACTCAGTAACTCGTAGCTCCCGTGTTTTTTAATACGATAACCCTCACATTTAAAAGTGTTGGACACAACAGGGAATATACTAAAACTGGCTGTACTTGGGGTTTGTGTATATTTAATCTATAATTCAGTTATTTTTTTAGATAATTAGGTAAATAAATAATATATGTGGTGTAATTGAATGTGTAAGAAGCCCTAAGGTGTGTATGAAACAGTAATTACTGTGGACTGTAAGAAAGTTCCTGTTGAGTGTGGATATTTGGGAGGAAGTGATAAGCAGGGTGGGGAAATGGTTTGTACAATGATGTGCAGATAAACAGGGATGCAACAGAAAAATGTTCTCACAGCGGCGGGTGCAAATGCTTCCTGTGCCTTAGACAAAACATGAAACAAATCCACACTTTCAACATCGTTAGCTAAATGTCAATAGAAACAAAGCGTCATATTAACCACGTTTTAAAAATCAATCTAGCTTAAAATAGTGTTGTCAGTGAAGTAAAAGCAGTGACAGAATTTTAAATCTAATGCATAACTGTAAAGCTTTATTATTCAGTTTTAGTTCTGATTGTGTTTGTCATGACAAATCATTTACAATAACTTATCCAGTAAATAAGATCAAAGTAACGAATTTATATAGATTTGTTTAGACTTACTAAATGCCCACAAGCCACCAACTACAGTAACTGAATAAATAAGGTAATACAAAAAAATTAAAGGTGTTACATGAAGAGGATGTGGGACCTATGGAATCTCTGATACCCAACATCTAGTATCTCAGTGTACAACACAAATACTACACAGTGGGATGTGAGGATGTCAGGGGGAAGCAATCATGATCTCCACCTGAGACTGGGCACCGAGCCCCACGTACAGCTGGTGCATTGAAGGTGTTTCAGTGCGAAAGCAGCTCATGGCTAAGCTGGGAACCTGGACCCTCCATGGCTGAAGTCCAGCCCCAGAGATTGTTGTAAAATTCCAATCAGCAGATACTGAAATATACAAATATTATCACAATAATAATATTTTGTAATGAGTTACAATATATTGCTAGTTCAAATCTTTTAACACAAAGCCAGTGTTACAAAACGGATTCCAAAGCAATACTCTGATGTGAAGAGTGCATGAAGTGCAGCCTTCATATAAACACTCTTCAAAAAGTTACATTTGAACACACACTTAAGTGTTTGATAAAATATCAGTTTCAGACTGTGGCGCAGTGCAAGGGCGTCGATGGAAGCAAGATACGCACACCCAACCAACATAACCGAGCTTTACGAGGAGGAGGAGGAGGAGGAATGTGTAAACTGGTAGCAACTTGTCCACAAATGGTAGAACCCAGCTAATAGAGCCTGTAAGGTTGAAGCAGCAGTAGTCACACTCACGTGATCAGCTTCGTTAGGTTTACACTGTTGTTAAAATACTGTAAGTACAAGTTAAGCCACAGACAGGGTCAGAGAAAGTTACTTGTGAATGTTTGTTTTTTTTAAGTGTTCAAATCCAATCAGATATCTGCATCAAACACACTAACCTTGTTTACTGGTACTTAATGCAAGTCTCTCTGGCTGATTGAATTTTGACATTGCTGACCACCAATATCAGCTTCCACAGGAACGATGGGTTCAGTGTTCAGCGATAGCAGTAACCTTCCGGCCAGAGCCGTGCAACCCAAGAAGAATAATTCCATCACATCCACTTACGATCTTTGCACTGAATAAAACCACTTTGCAAATTAGATTAAGAAAAAACAGACATCTAGCCACACTAGAGATGGACCGATCCGATATTACGTATCGGTATCGGTCCGATACTGACCTAAATTACTGGATCGGATATCGGA
>NW_024582775.1:121119-136017 GCF_018398535.1 Haplochromis burtoni
AAATACAATTTATAAAATTAGGGACCCAAGTACAAAAGTGATAAAAAATAAATTAAATGAAATACAGGAAGCCTTTGAAAGATTCTATAAAACCCTATACTCTGAAGCCCCTGGCGGGACTGAAGCTCAGATTGATAGCTTCCTGAACCCTCTAGACTTACCCACTTTAGATGAAGAACAAAATCAAGCAATGATAATGAACATAACTGAAGAAGAATTAAAAGCTGCAATTAATAGGCTTAAATTAAGTAAATCACCAGGACCAGATGGTTACACGGCAGAGTGGTGTAAAGAATTTAAAAAGGAACTGATACCTGTTTTATTGCCTACATTGAATTGGGTTTTGAAAAAGGCACAAATGCCCCCCAGCTGGAAGGAGGCAATTATCTCAGTTATACCAAAAGAAGGCAAAGATAAAATGGAATGTGGATCTTTCAGGCCAATCTCCGTTCTTAATGTGGACTATAAACCTTTCACATCTATCATGGCCAAACGGCTAGAAGAGTTCCTACCAACACTGATATGTAACGACCAAACGGGTTTCATACATCAACGCCAAACACAGGACAATATACGAAAGACACTACATATTATGGACCATATACAAAAACATAAAATCAAAGCAATTGTGATGAGTGTAGACGCTGAAAAAGCCTTTGATTCCGTCAACTGGAAGTTCCTTTACAGGGTATTATATAAATTTGGCTTTCATGATACGATTATTAAAACTATACAAGCTCTATACGACAATCCTACAGCCAGGATTAAAATTAATGGATGCCTATCTAACAGTTTTACCCTAAAAAGGGGCACTAGACAGGGCTGTGCATGGTCACCGTTACTTTTCGCATTATACTTGGAACCACTAGCTCAATTCATTAGGCAAAACGAAGAGATTAAGGGAATTTCTATCAAAGGGACACAATATAAACTGGCTTGCTATGCGGATGACATTTTGGTCTACCTTGGACACCCAACATATTCTTTACCCAAACTGATGCAATCATTTGAACAATATGGCCAATTATCAGGCTATAAAATTAATATAGGTAAAACCCAGCTACTCTCATATAATTATAGCCCACCAGAAGAAATAAAATATAGTTATCCCCTGGTATGGCAAACGGAGTCTTTTAAATATTTAGGCATAAATTTACCGAAAGATCTTACAAAATTATTTGAACAGAACTACCTACCCTTATACAAAAAAATAAAGGAAGATATAGTAAGATGGAACTTAATTCCTTTCTTTAGCTTTAATTCAAGAATTGATTCTATTAAAATGAATGTATTGCCAAGATTTTTGTATCTATTTCAAACCCTACCAATAGAGATTAACCAAAGTCAATTTAATGAGTGGGACAAAATGTTATCTAGATATATATGGCAAGGTAAAAGACCAAGGGTTCGCCTCAAAACTCTACAGCTGGCTAAGCAAAAGGGAGGATGGGGCCTCCCTGACCTCAGATACTACTATTTTGCAGCGCAGATGAGAGCAATAATATGCTGGTGTAACCCATCATACACTGCCCAATGGAAAACCATTGAGGAACAAATGCTGTCTATTCCTATTCAGGCAACTCTAGCTGACAATAATTTACAAACCTATATAAAAAACATTGATAACATGTGGGTGAAAAGGACCCTTAAAACATGGAAAACTATTATAAAGGAATATAAACTCGAGACCAATATTACAGTTCTTAAATGGTGTGCTTACGACTCAGAGTTCAAGCCTAATGAATTGGATTCTAGATTCAAGGACTGGACAGGTAAGGGCATAACAGCCCTGTGTAGTATAATGAAAGATGGAAAATTGTTCAGCTTTGACACGCTTAGAAAGACATTTTCATTAGAAAAACAAGACTTCTATCGATATTTGCAGTTAAGGCACTATGCTGACACGAAGATGAGAAATGTAACAATGACAAACACACGCTTGATGGAATTGTTTATAAAAAGCTATAACTCAGAAACTATTGATAGAATTGTATCATGTCTGTATAAGGGTCTAATGGATTTGAAACCACATTCGACTTCATATATTAGAACAAAATGGGAGAAGGAAGGAGGGATAAAAATATTAGAGGAAGAATGGACGGCAATATGGAGGTATCAGTGGATGTGTACCAGCTCACAAAAGTGGAGGGAATTCGGCTGGAAGTGCCTAATTAGATACTTTACAACACCTTCTCAGAAGTCTCATTATGATGATAACCCCCCTGCTTGTTGGAGGAACTGTGGAAATCAAAGTGCAAATCACTACCACATTTTCTGGGACTGCTCTATCTTGAGGGATTATTGGAGAGAAATACATAATGCCTTACAGGATATCTTTAAATGCGAAATACCCCTCGAGAGTAAGACTATGTTCTTTGGATATATACCTCAGGAATGGCCTAAATATGATAAACATTTAGTAAATATTCCACTGGTGGCCTGTAAAAAGAGTATCACCAGAAAATGGTTATCCCCGGAGAGCCCAACCATAAGTACATGGATGGAAATCACAATGGAAATCTATAACATGGAAAAGATAACAGCTTCTGTTAACCACAAGCTGGAGAAATTTACATCATACTGGGAAAACTGGGTCAAATATACCACGCCTCACAGGCCAGTTTTATTTTTACAAACCAATAACTGATGTATGAGAGCATATATTTATAGGATCACCCCCTACCAACACATCCGTTTTTGTTTTGTTTGTTGGTTTTGTTTGTTTTCTTATTTCGGATTATGTGATTGTTTCAATTGCTTCTATAGTTGTAAATATTCTCTCTTTATGACTTGGATGCAAATTAAAATACTATTTTGGTATCTAAGGCAGATAACCTAAGCAAGAAGTATGCTTACATGATGTACATACTGTGAATGCCTGCTTTTGAAACCTTAATAAAAAAAAATATAAATCAAAAAAAAAAAGAAAAAAACAGACATCAGTTTCAATTCAGGACATGAAACAGTTCCTTTATATTTTAAAACTTGTTTTAAAATAAGACAAGAACACAAGTGCACATTACAAACTACCAGTCAGAGGTATGAAAGAACCTTACAGTAATGGGTAAAAGCAACAATCACCCTTTTCAATATTCCACTCATTTGTTTTATTTCATTATTTGTTTGGCAACTGGCAGCTCGACACACCAGGACATAATCCAAATTCATCTCCGAGAGCATCCTAGTCCAAAGCTGTACAAGAAGAGCATTAAAATGTTTGTGTATCAGATCTCTTTGCACAGGTTGGGATATCTCTTCAGAAGTGCCGTGGCTTGCTTTGGTGGCAGACGTCCTCCCTGGATGTTGCTCTGTCCAGCTTTATTCTTCGCGTCAGCCTACGAAGGAAGAAGAAGATTTATTACAGATGTGTTTATGAGAGTAATGTTTCTAAACTACTCAAGGACACTTCTGCCCACTTTCAGCCCAACATTTTGCAGGAGTTCAGAGTTTAGAAAGAATAATGAGGAAGAAGCACAGGTGTGTGCTTCTAGTCTCCCAGGGCTGTTGCTGAGCTGGCCGGTTCACTGAAATGTAACTGTACCTTCTATAAAGTAACCGAACTCTCAGCTCAATGTCAAAACACAGAAAACTGATGTAAACCACCAGTCAAAGGTCGAATGTTTTTTCTTTATTTTCATAACTATTTACATTGTAGATTCTCACTGAAGGCATCAGAAGTATGAATGGACACATTTGGAATTATGTAGTAAACACAAAAATGTGAAATAATTCAACATTTTTTTATACTGTAGATTCTTCCAAATCCCCCCTTTGCTTCGATTAATGCTTTGCACACTCTTGGCCTTCTCTCCATGGGTTTCACGAGGTCGTCACCTGGAATGGTTTTCCAACAGTCTTGAAGGAGTTCCCAGAGATGCTGAGCACTTGTCGGCCTGTTTGCCTTCATCCCAAACCATCGCCACTGGGTTTAGGTCAGCTGACTGTGGAGGCCAGGGCACCTGGTGCAGCACTCCATCACTCTCCTTCTTGGACCAATAGCCCTCACACAGCCTGGAGGTGTGTTTGGGGTCATTGTGCTGTTGAAAAACAAATGATGGTCCAACTAAATGCAAACTGGATGGGATGTGTCTGCAGGATGCTGTGAGCCACGCTGGTTCAGAATTCTGAATAAATCCCCAACAGTGTCACCAGCAAAGTACCCCCACACCATCACACCTCCTCCATGGTCACGGTGGGAACCATGCATGCGGACCGCAGTGGACCATCGGACCAAAGCACAGATGTCCACTGGTCTAATGTCCGTTGCTTGTGTTTCTTGGCCCAAACAAATCTCTTCTGCTTGTTGCTTTTCCTTAGTCGTGGTTTCTCTGCAGCTATTTGACCATAAAGGCCTGATTCACACCGTCTCTGAACAGTTGATGGTGAGATGTGTCTGCTACTGGAGCTCTGTGTGGCATCTATCTGGGCTCTAACCTGAGGAGCTGTTAACTTGTGATTTCTGAGGCTGGTGACTCGGATGAATGTATCCTCAGCAGCAGAGGGGACTCTGGGACGGTCCTCATGTGAGCCTGTTTTGTTGTAGTGTTTGATGGTATTGTGACTTCACTGCACACAGTCAGAGTTTTAGCCATTTTTAGGACTGACTGACCTTCAGTTCTTAAAGTCATGATGGGCTGTTGTTTCTCTTTATTAGCCGATTGGATCTGTCAAATAGGGCTGTCAACTATTTACCAACCTGCCCTGCACAACACAACTGATGGTCCCAACTCCATTAAGAAGGCAAGAAACTCCACAAGTGAACGCTGACAGGCACACCTGTGAGGTGACCATGTCAGGTGACGACATCATGAAGCTCACTGAGAGAAGGCCGAGGGTTTGCAGCCTTGTCAACAAAGCAAAGTGTGGCTGCTTTGAGGAATCTAAAATATGAAACATATTTCTATCCATTTATTTAGGTATCTTTTTTTTCTTTGCTACATAATCCTGTGTATCTTGCTTCATATATTTGATGCCTTCAGTTTGTATCTATAATGTAGGAATGAGGAATAATAAAAAAAAATCATTACATGAGAAGGTGGTTCCAAACGTTTGACTGGTAGTGTATATCTGTTAGGAATGGTTGTTTTCTGCCACTTGGTTAAGGTAAGTACATCAAGATCACACGAGGATACAGTGGGGCAAAAAAGTATTTAGTCAGCCACCGATTGTGCAAGTTCCCCCACCTAAAATGATGACAGAGGTCAGTAATTTGCACCAGAGGTACACTTCAACTGTGAGAGACAGAATGTGAAAAAAAAATCCATGAATCCACATGGTAGGATTTGTAAAGAATTTATTGGTAAATCAGGGTGGAAAATAAGTATTTGGTCAATAACAAAAATACAACTCAATACTTTGTAACATAACCTTTGTTGGCAATAACAGAGGTCAAACGTTTACTATAGGTCTTTACCAGGTTTGCACACACAGTAGCTGGTATTTTGGCCCATTCCTCCATGCAGATCTTCTCGAGAGCAGTGATGTTTTGGGGCTGTCGCCGAGCAACACGGACTTTCAACTCCCGCCACAGATTTTCTATGGGGTTGAGGTCTGGAGACTGGCTAGGCCACTCCAGGACTTTCAAATGCTTCTTACGGAGCCACTCCTTTGTTGCCCGGGCGGTGTGTTTGGATCATTGTCATGTTGGAAGACCCAGCCTCGTTTCATCTTCAAAGTTCTCACTGATGGAAGGAGGTTTTGGCTCAAAATCTCACGATACATGGCCCCATTCATTCTGTCCTTAACACGGATCAGTCGTCCTGTCCCCTTGGCAGAAAAACAGCCCCATAGCATGATGTTTCCACCCCCATGCTTCACAGTAGGTATGGTGTTCTTGGGATGCAACTCAGTATTCTTCTTCCTCCAAACACGACGAGTTGAGTTTATACCAAAAAGTTCTACTTTGGTTTCATCTGACCACATGACATTCTCCCAATCCTCTGCTGTATCATCCATGTGCTCTCTGGCAAACTTCAGACGGGCCTGGACATGCACTGGCTTCAGCAGCGGAACACGTCTGGCACTGCGGGATTTGATTCCCTGCCGTTGTAGTGTGTTACTGATGGTGACCTTTGTTACTTTGGTCCCAGCTCTCTGCAGGTCATTCACCAGGTCCCCCCGTGTGGTTCTGGGATCTTTGCTCACCGTTCTCATGATCATTTTGACCCCACGGGATGAGATCTTGCGTGGAGCCCCAGATCGAGGGAGATTATCAGTGGTCTTGTATGTCTTCCATTTTCTGATGATTGCTCCCACAGTTGATTTTTTCACACCAAGCTGCTTGCCTATTGTAGATTCACTCTTCCCAGTCTGGTGCAGGTCTACAATACTTTTCCTGGTGTCCTTCGAAAGCTCTTTGGTCTTGGCCATGGCGGAGTTTGGAGTCTGACTGTTTGAGGCTGTGGACAGGTGTCTTTTATACAGATGATGAGTTCAAACAGGTGCCATTCATACAGGTAACGAGTGGGGGACAGAAAAGCTTCTTACAGAAGACGTTACAGGTCTGTGAGAGCCAGAGATTTTCCTTGTTTGAGGTGACCAAATACTTATTTTCCACCCTAATTTACAAATAAATTCTTTACAAATCCTACCATGTGGATTCATGGATTTTTTTTCACATTCTGTCTCTCACAGTTGAAGTGTACCTCTGGTGCAAATTACTGACCTCTGTCATCATTTTAAGTGGGGGAACTTGCACAATCGGTGGCTGACTAAATACTTTTTTGCCCCACTGTACATTTGCATATGACGCATAATTTATTTTCCATTTGTGTTACTCTAAAATAACAGTAGCACTCTTCTCCATCCCCATTCTTAGTTTTTCTGTACTGCTAGAGTCACAGTTAATGCATGGGCATGTTTCACTGAATTCTGCAGAGCATGGACATACCTGAGCCTTTTCCACACACATATAAAAGCTGTTAATCTCATTAGAGCACAGAGTGTCCACAAAGTTGTTCTGCTTCCAACAGGCCATCAGGACTGACATTTCAGTGATACAAGAGGCCTCTGTGGAGAAAGACATTCGTGTTTACACATTAATCCAACTTGAGTCATTCATAATAAATCATTTAGCTGGACTTCTACAGGCAACTACAAGTGTAAAGTAAATCCAGATACTTGTGTATAAACACAGAAACGTAACTGTTGTAGTTCTTTGAGAAAAACGTTTAATAAATGAATAAAATGTCTATTTGTGATTGATCTGAAACATCCTGCAGATCAAACGGACGTTTTAAATCATCTAAAGGCGGAGACATCTGTCAATTAGTATTGCTCTTCTAAGACATCAGTATCCGGTCACTTTTGCAGCATTTAGTTCAATTTGAGTGGAGCACAGCCCCAAGCTCCACCCTGCTGCTACCATCAGCACTGAACTACGCTGCATGTAGTCAGCCTGTGGTGGGGCTTCTGCAGTCAGCCCTCTCGGTCCGTTTCTCCTGCCGTGCTGATGTATTCATGTCTTTATGTTCTTACCCCCTTTCTTGGGTTTTCGGTTCGCTACAGCGTCTTTCAGAACCAGAGCCCTGTTGGGTTTGAGCACTGGTTTTCCGTTCTGTCCGCGGAGCAGTCTGCTGACCTTCTCCTGGAACACGATGCCTCCCTGCGTGGCCATCGTAGTGTGAAAGTCCTCCCCTCACTGTGCCTCAGCTCCACGGGGAGCTGCTGCCTCGCCGAGGAAATATTTTGAAACTTTGAGAATGAAAAAGCAGAAGAAAAGCTCTCAGTGTTTGTCTCGGTGCTTCATTACCTCACCAAGCTTAGCTGCGCGGCGCCATGTTTTACCGTAGAAAGAAATTAATTGTCGTAAAGGTCTTCTTCTGCTTTATATTATTATTGGCATATATTAGCATTGCAGCAAAACGCTGCATTACCGCCACCAACTGGCGTGGAGTGTGGACCGAAATGTCAAAAAAATAAAGATAAAAAATCAAATCCTCCCAAACAAACGAGTCTGCCTTAAAAACAAACTATGGCCTGATAACTCTCACTTCTCGAGTTCTTACGAAATAAATCAACCAAGTCCAGCTTCACGTTCACATCACCAAGCTTTTGGATCATTGTCTTTTTTACAGCATCATATTTCTGACGATGCACTAAAACATGTTCTGTTGTTTCTTCTTCTCTATTGCAGAGTCGGTGTCGTGTACGTGTGGCGTAACATCATTTGCAAACGTTTTTTTAAATAATTGAAGGAAAACAAGTTACAAGAACACAAAAACGTTTAAAAGACAAGCCAGGGACTCACAGCAATAGCATTAAGAGTCAGAGAATATAATGAAATAAGACAGTAATAATGTTTTCATAAATAATTAAATACACGGCAGGAGATTTTAAATAAAAACTGCAGTTTCTTACACAATTCAAGTTGTTTTCACAGCTTTCTGGTTGATGCAGCCAGCAATAGAGCTTCATTAATGTAAAAAATAGGACAGGGTTCTTGTTGCTAAATTTACAGTTATGAATGAACAGATTGATGGCATTATAATGGCATGGTCCAAAGCCAACAATAAAAGGATACTCAGTGGTAGCATCGGCTTGATACAAATCTTTATAAAAATCAAAAAATAACACAAATATTACTTTCAATGAGATGAGAATAATTATACTCGATAATAATCAATAATATAAAATATACAAGTTTTCTATTACTGGAGATATGTTGAGTTAGTTTTCCAGAAAATAGCTTCACCATTCCAGGAAGATACATCAGGGTCTAACTCCTCTAATACTGAAACCAATGAAGAAGTGAAATGATAAAATTCTAGCATCAAGCAAACATTTAATTATCTGCAACATTCTCTGACTGGAAGAAATTAGTTTAACATTTAAACCTATTTTCAGCACATTCCAGCACATAAAATAAAATATTTTTTGTGTTTACACTCAGTCTTTCAAATAGATGCAAGTAAAACACAGCAGAAAATAAATAAAGTCAAAGACTCAGCGGTCCTGTTGCTCTATTTTCACCTGTAAAGCAGGAGTGGGGTAGGCGGAGGTTTACCCTGGTGCAGGTGTGCAGCGGTCAGTGGAAGAATCCGCGAGTTTCTCTGTGAGTTTCCCATTACGTCGTAGCTACTCGGTGCTTGCTTGGAAGTTTAGGGGTTTTTTTCGCTGTAAAAAGAAGTTTTCTTCCCACGCACAACGGACGCTAATGTTTTTGTCACTTTTTATGGAATCAAACTCAAAATAAGGTCAGTACTTCCACGCTTTAAACGCTGCACGCTCATACTCTCTCGCACTTGATATATTATCCATTGTTGATCTGCACACAGCTGTTGTCGCACTGCTTACGTCACTGTCATGAGACATTCTTGCAAAAAAATCACGGTTTTAGTAACGCAGTAACGCAGCGTTCCTACGGGAAAGTAACGGTAATCTAATTACCGTTTTTGCAATAGTAATCCCTTACTTTACTCGTTACTTGAAAAAAGTAATTGGATTACAGTGACGCCATTCTCGTCCTTTTAGATCTGAGCTCAGCCTTTGACACCATTTCTCACTCTGTCCTTCTAAGCAGACTTTCCTCTCTCGGCATCTCTGACACACCCCTCGCCTGGTTTCAATCATATCTCCTCGACCGTTCCCAGTTTATTCAACTAAGATCATTCCGCTCTCGTCTATTCCCCGTCACCTCTGGTGTACCCCAAGGCTCAGTTTTAGGCCCTCTTCTCTTTATAATATACATCCTCCCTCTAGGTACCATCTTCCGCAAATTTGATCTTCAGTTTCACTGTTTTGCTGATGACACCCAGTTATATCTCTCTTGCAAACCTGATTCCTCCCTCCCACCTTCTTCCCTTACAGAATGTCTATCCGAGTTAAAATCCTGGTTTACCTCTAATTTTCTAAAGCTCAATGAGGATAAAACTGAGATCCTCCTTATTGGCACCAAATCCAACCTTTTGAAGGTGAACCATTTCTCACTCACCATCGATAACTCCACAGTTTTCCCTTCTCCTCAGGTTAAGAGCCTTGGTGTCATCCTAGACAGTTCACTTTCCTATAAATCTACAATCAATAACCTCACCCGTTCTGCCTACTTCCATCTACGTAACATTAACAGATTGCTTCCTTCTCTTTCCACCCAGTCTACGTCCATTCTTGTCCACAGTCTTGTTACCTCCCGTATTGACTACTGCAATTCTCTTCTGCATGGTCTCCCCCAAAAATCCCTCCATAAGCTTCAACTGGTTCAGAACTCTGCTGCTCGCATTATCACCAGAACCCCCTCCTACCAGCACATCACCCCTGTTCTTCAGGAACTTCACTGGCTCCCTGTGAAATTCCGGATAATTTTCAAACTTCTTCTGCTCACCTTCAAGGCCATTCATAACCTCGCTCCTCCTTACCTTTCTGACCTGTTAACCACCACCTGTTCTGCCCGTTCACTTCGTTCTTCTTCTTCTATCCAGCTTGCTGTACCTTCCTTCCGCCTCACCACCATGGGAAGCAGAGCTTTCAGCTGCTCTGCTCCCAGGCTGTGGAGCTCTCTGCCCCCAGAAATAAGAAATATTGGTTCTCTCCCCCAGTTTAAATCCCAACTCAAAACTCATCTGTTCAAATCTGCATATTCACTGTGAATCCACTGTTTGTTCATTTTATCTTGTGCTTTATTTTATTGTTCTTATTCTGCCATTGTTTTACTAAGTGTTTTATCCTATTGTAAAGTGTCCTTGGGTGACTTGAAAGGCGCTCATAAAATATTTATTATTATTATGTGTTGAGCCCTGCGACAGACTGGCGACCTGTCCAGGGTGTACCCCGCCTTTCGCCCTATGACAGCTGGGATAGGCTCCAGCGCCCCCCACGACCCTGAAAAGGATAAGCGGAAGCGAATGGATGGATGGATTATTACTGCCCATCTCTGAACCCAAGAAAATACAAAATGCAGACTCGTTTTGATGATGGTTTCATTTATTGAAGGAAAAACGCTATCCATCTACCCGCCCATGTGACAAAGTGCCTAACCTTGTTAAATTCTGAATTTCTTTAAATAACAATATATTTTGGAAAGCTCAGATCAGTTTCAGGTGTGAGTACTGCCACACCTGCTGAATCAAGAAATCCCTTAAGCAGAACCTGTCTGACAAACTGAAGCAGGCTAAAAGATTTAATTTTGTTTGATTGTCAGTTGTTGGGATAGAATATCTTTCTAAGCCATGCTATAGCTATTAGGAATGGTTCTTGGTCAAAGTAGGCATTCATTTTACCCGAATCTTTCCACTCATAATTGTTTCCCTCCATTTATTTTTCACAACATTAATTTCACCTTCCTCTGTATCCTCCTCACACTTTTGTTGGGACCATGGGTGCTTCTGCACAGCTGGTGCTAGTAACAGCAGCCTCCTGTGAGCCTTGTTGTTGCTGCTACAGTCGATGTTGCAGCTGCTGCTGCAGCCCTGACTTCTAACACGTCGGTTCATCTGACACACTTTGCTGCATTTATTCTCAATTTTACAGCTCCACCATTTCCCCATTTCTTCCACACTACTCTGTTGGAGCGCGAGCTCACCGCAAAGGCCAGGAATGAGTCAGCTGTGTTAAGAGATTTAACTGGGTAATCTAATGAAAATCAAGGAATGGTCAGCTGTCAGTCAATTCAATTCAATTCAATTCAATTTTATTTATATAGCGCCAAATCACAACAAAAGTCGCCTCAAGGCGCTTCATAGATACAGAGAAAAACCCAACAATCATATGACCCCCTATGAGCAAGCACTTTGGCGACAGTGGGAAGGAAAAACTCCCTTTTAACAGGAAGAAACCTCCGGCAGAACCAGGCTCAGGGAGGGGCGGGCCATCTGCTGCGACCGGTTGGGGTGAGAGAAGGAAGACAGGATAAAAGACATGCTGTGGAAGAGAGACAGAGGTTAATAACAGATATGATTCAATGCAGAGAGGTCTATTAATACATAGTGAGTGAGAAAGGTGACTGGAAAGGAAAAACTCAATGCATCATGGGAATCCCCCGGCAGCCTACGTCTATTGCAGCATAACTAAGGGAGGATTCAGGGTCACCTGGTCCAGCCCTAACTATATGCTTTAGCAAAAAGGAAAGTTTAAGCCTAATCTTGAAAGTAGAGATAGTGTCTGTCTCCGAATCCAAACTGGAAGCTGGTTCCACAGAAGAGGGGCCTGAAAACTGAAGGCTCTGCCTCCCATTCTACTTTTAAATACTCTAGGAACAACAAGTAGGCCTGCAGAGCGAGAGCGAAGTGCTCTAATAGGGTGATATGGTACTACAAGGTCATTAAGATAAGATGGGGCCTGATTATTTAAGACCTTGTATGTGAGGAGCAGGATTTTGAATTCTGGATTTAACAGGAAGCCAAAACAGGAGAAATCTGCTCTCTCTTTCTAGTCCCTGTCAGGACTCTTGCTGCAGCATTTTGGATCAGCTGAAGGCTTTTCAGGGAGTTTTTAGGACATCCTGATAATAATGAATTACAGTCGTCCAGCCTGGAAGTAATAAATGCATGAACTAGTTTTTCAGCGTCACTCTGAGACAGGATATTTCTAATTTTAGAGATGTTGCAGCAAATGGAAGAAAGCAGTCTTACATATTTGTTTAATATGTGCGTTGAAGGACATGTCCTGGTCAAAAATGACTCCAAGGTTCCTCACAGCGTTACTGGAGGCCAAGGTAATGCCATCCAGAGTAAGAATCTGTTAGATACCATATTTCTAAGATTTTCAGGGCCGAGTACAATAACCTCAGTTTGATCTGAATTAAGAAGCAGAAAGTTAGCGGCCATCCAGGTCTTTATGTCTTTAAGACATTCCTGCAGTTTAACTCATTGGTGTGTGTTATCTGGCTTCATGGACAGATAGAGCTGGGTGTCATCTGCATAGCAGTGAAATGTATGCTATGTCTTCTAATGATGCTGCCTAAGGGAAGCATGTATAATGTAAACAGAATTGGTCCTAGCACTGAACCCTGTGGAACTCCATAATTAACCTCAGTGTGTGAAGAGGACTCTCCATTTACATGCACAAACTGGAGTCTATTAGATAGATATGATCAGTGTTTGTAAGGCCAACCAAGCAATTTGCAATCACGTTTACCTTCTGGTGCTTTTAATAGTGAGACATACCCTTCCCCCCAAAGTCCTTAGAGAAGAAGTATAAATACAAATATGTGGTGCTAATTATGAGATATTAGCCTTAAAGATAAAAGTGATTCCCAACAGTTACTCAGTCCAGCTCTGTCCACAAATGGAGAAAACAGAACAGAACAGAAGAGAACCTTCCCAAACCAAATTACTCCGAGATTGCACTGATGATTCATCCAGGAGGTCACAAAACCCAGGCGTCCATGGGAGCGTTCCAAGGAGAAAACTCACATTTAGTCATATTACTACCACACACACCTGTATTTGTTTAGGATATCATGATAAACCAACACAAAGTACTGTGGAATTGTGAAGTGGAAGGAAAATACTACAGGGAGTTTAAAATGTTTTACAAATAAAAGTTTGACAAATGTGATGTGATTATTTATTAAGCTTCCTTTGATACCCAGTATGAATCCAGCTGATCTGTGAAGGCCTCAGATGTTTGTGAGAGAACATTAGTAAACAAACAGCACCACCACCAAGACTGAGGAACACATCTAAACACATGAAAGTGTGGAGAAGTTATAAAAACAAAAACAAACCCCAAGTTTTAAGCTGCAAGTCTCTACCAGCTTTGCACATCCACAGATTGTAATTTTCACCCATTCTTCTTTCCAAACTAGGTCCACTTTACTCTTTTTTTGGATGATAGATTGAACAGTGCTCTTTGAGATGTTCAATTTCAGTTAAAACTGTTCAACAAAGTTCAAAGAAAGTTTGATAAGACTGTTTTATTCCTTTGCCCTATGAGTCACTAATTTTCTCTGCCAGTTTAACACCTGTGAAGATAAGAAAAATAACGATTTTAGCCATACTTTATTCGACTTCAGATTCTGTAACGTATTCCGTTACGTTACTCAAGAGTAACGTATTCTGAATACTTTGGATTACTTAATATATTATCATGCTTTTTACAACAACGTGAATGTACTATTGCTGTGTGATTTATTACTGTTACTGAAGGTCCGCGGCTCTGAACTGTAGTAAAGGGACCTCTGACTAATACGGCGGGGTCCCTGTCGGCTCGTAGCCGAAAAATAGCTTTACTTTGTTGTGTGGGTCAACTTTTCTTGCGAGAGACAGAGAGAGGCGTTGAAAGGCTGCTCCAACAGAACTTATTGTTTCGGAGGAAAACACGAACACGGTGTACAGTCGAGTCTTAATAGCTTACTTACAACTGGGCTCGTCAGGCTCTCTTCTTGGCTGCAGTGGTTATTATTATATTTACATGCTTCCAGCTCCCGTTTTTCCTCGATGACAACTCGTACCTTTCCACTCCCCTTTTTCTCCCTCCTCGCTCACAGACACATAACGTGTATGGCAGTCCATTCTCCCTGCAGCACGGACTACACTGCCCATGATGCTACATTCTTTAGAGCTATGCTTGTAGCATTCTGCCTGTTAGCTTAGCACAACAACAACAACGAAAAGGCGCTCTCTCACCCAGGAAACACACAGTCGCAGAGAGAGAGAGAGCGTCGCCCTGTAACCATGGCAACCGTAACGCTGCCGCCTGGAACAACAGAACGTAGCTGTCAAACAAAACCAAACAGTCCTGACCCGCGACAATATGAAACAGGAAAGTACCGCAGTGTAATCCATTTATTTCAACAAAGTAACTGTATTCTGAATACCACCTTTTTAAACGGTAACTGTAACGGAATACAGTTACTCATATTTTGTATTTTAAATACGTAACGGCGGTACATGTATTCCGTTACTCCCCAACACTGCTTATATGAGTGTCCCAGAATAATATGATCTGCAGTCAAGTAAACTC
>NW_024582775.1:153285-162798 GCF_018398535.1 Haplochromis burtoni
GAGGGAAAGTGTGAATGTTGAAGGTTTTTGTTGAAGCGTCCAGGTAAGTATCTACATGTTAAATGACAACATATGTGTGTTCAAATAGCATCGGCACACAGCTTCAGGTTCTTTATTTCTATATGATAATTCTTCACAATTAAACAATAAGAACAAGCAGTCTGATGTCCTGCAATCATTATGAAGCTATAATCTGAAATACAATAACACATTAAGTTTTTGCACAAAGTATCGGTATCGGATCAGTGTCATCGATACCACCCTGAATTTTACTCGGTATCGGATCAGAAAGGAGATCAGTGGTATGGCACATCACTATTCACCAGCGTGCATGGAGATATGGCTTTGTATTAGTTGTGGTGAATGATTCAACTCACTGTACCACAGAACTGAGAAAAAAGGAAGAAGTAGTACACACGGGTCTTTATTTGTTAGAGTGTGACACCGTGTGTGCAAAAGAGGGTATTACAGCTAAAAGGAAAAAAAGTGGTAGGACTGAGCTAAAGTACTCTCTGGCTCCATCCGGTGGAAGGAGCGTGAAACTGCAGGTCACTCCCCAGCCCTGGTGGACACGGGTAGAATTCATTAGAAGAGTAATAAATGCATAAATAATAAATAAATATTCTTGTTGCGTTCCCATATGTCTCCACTTCGTTAGTGACTCTAGTCACATGTATATAATGTTTCCTCTGTGAGAGCGTCTGTTCCTCTATCCCTGTGTCGCTCAGGATCCGTGTTCCCAGAGTTTCCCAGCCTCTACAGTTTTTTCAGTTCAGGTTTTCTCTTTAGTTTCTCATTTTTGATTGGTTTTCTTATCTTTGTACTGTTTTAGAATCATTAAATGGTTCACTTTTCGTTAAGTTCATTTCCTGCCTACTTTGTCTGCATTTGGGTCCTCACTCTGCACTCTACATGATCTGCTGCCCGCAGTCTTGACAGGTCCTTTACTTCTGATACATGATTATTATCATCGTTATTTATTTTTATTGTTATTAGCAGCAGTAGTATTTAACAATAGTAACTCATTCAATTAATCAGAGTTGTAAATCATTAGTATAGTGTATTTTATGAAACTGATAAAACTAATAAGTGCTGCTGATCATTAGTCAGGATTACAGATGCCCACTCAACAGGTAGCAGAGGACATTACCTTATACGCACAATCCTTTGTACCAGCTTTGAACCAAACTAAGCTTTATAGACAGGAACAGGCAATCCTCACAGCCATGCCTCTTAGGCTACGTTCACACTGCAGGTCTTTATGCTCAATTCCAATTTTTGATCAAATCTGATTTTTTTTTGTCATGTTGTTCACACTACAAATAAAATGTGACAGCAAACGCGCTCTAGTGTGAACGGTTCATGGTCCTCAAAGCGGCCCGCATGCCCAAAAGAAGACATCACACACAACGTGCTCTGTTTACGGAAGTAAAAATGGCGGCTACAGAGCTGGTAGGTGTTGTTGCAGGAGTCTATCAATTTGTGCACAGTCGTAACCGACAGAATTTTGACAAATTCATTAGAGAAAGAAGGACACCGAGAAAACAGAGAGCCCGTGCTTTAACAGTGGCCTTGTTTGGAGCAGTGGCTGCTACCTCGGTGCAGAGGTATATATGGACATGAAGTCGGAACCAGTGAGTGGCCCTTGACTCGCTCCGTCTCCAGTTTCCGCTGCCATGCTTTCTCGTTTGTCTTCTCTGGCGACATAATAATGTAAAAAACCTAATAATGATCCTTATTGCTGTTTTAGAGGAGCGGTGCTTCAAAGGATAGCTTCAGATTTCTGTCAGAATCTGCAGATTATACAGTACAAAGAAAATTCACGTTTCTCCAACGTTGTCTTCCCAACAGTTTCACTGACATCTACACTGGAGGAAGCGTTCGCGATGTCTTCTCCGGCACTGGTAGTTGGTGTCTGTCTTGTGTCAGTGACGTAAAAGACGGATTTAATGCGACATGACCATCAAACAGCAGTCGCTTTCTGAAACATCGGATATGTATCGGATTCAGCACCACATATGAAAGTGACCCAGGTCGGATTTGAAAATATCGGATTTGTGCCGTTCACACTGTCACACCATGATCGGATATGGGTCGCATAGGGTCAAAAAAATCGGATTTGATGCGCTTTCGCCTGCAGTGTGAACGTAGCCTAAGTCTTCCCTGTTTTAGTTCTTGCAGCACCACAGATTCCAGTACAGTTCCTGAAGCTGAAGCATTCGAAATGTAAACTCTCCCCCAGAGAGTGAGAGTGGGGGAGAGATATGGGAGAGGAGGATAATGAACTTAACCTGGGCGTCTATTGTCTTGTGTAGTCTGGGAGATGAGTGGATGATGGGGTGGGTTCAGTTTTCTCTGTGGTGGGGTCGGGTGGGCTGCTCCAGATTCTGTGGGGCTGGGCAGTGCTTCTGTGGACCCCGGTCCAGATGAGCCTGGGCCCCCTGGTCTTGGTGGGTTCCAGAGAGCGGGGGTGCCTACTGGGGTCAGTAGGGGGAGCTGGCCCCAGGGAGGGGCCACTTGCCCAACCCCCACCTGCCTCACTCTTCCCGCTCCACCACAATCCCCCACACATGCAGGGCCTTGGGGTGCAGGTGTGTCACCAGGGTGCAGGGAGGCATGTCTGTGTCTATATGGTCTGGTCTCCCCACTCTCCCTGCCGGTGGCTGACGCCCTCAGACATCGGTGCTTTGGTGGTTCTTGGTGTCCGTGCCTGGGCATTCAGGTATGCACCGGCTCACTCCCGGTGGCTGCTTGTCGGGGCATGGCGCCTGTGGCTCGGTCGGGCCCCTTTGGGGGTGGGGTGCCCTCGGCCTCTGGGCCTGCGGCTCGTCCCCTCTGGCACAGCTGGCTGCCGGTGGAGCTCAGGGGCACGTCACTGCAACTCCCTCTGGCTTCTGCTCCGTGGCTGCTGGGTGACCCCTCGCCCGGGCCTCTCCTCAGCTCTTTCCAGGAGAGTGGCGTGGTTGCCCCTCCGTTGGTCTTCCTTGGACTTTCATGCTCTGGGGGTGTCTGGATGTCTGGAGCCTGGATCTCCTCCATACCTGCTTCATGCCCTGGGGGACGGGGCTATGGCCTCTGTATAGGAATTTCTTTTACTTATGTATTAATCACATTATTTTATTGTATGATACCTTGGTGCCACTGGATTTTAACATGTCTCACACTCATACAGTAAGACAAATGGTGGGGGTCTAGTAAGGAAGTTGGGGGAAGCAGACGACTCCACAGGAAGAGTCTTTTGTGTCTTCGAGGACTCTGGGAGGCAGCAAGGGAGTGTGAACCTTAAGGTGTGAAACAGCTGTGTACTGCCGTTTGTTCCTGGAGAAGGTATTTAACTGAGAGCCATGCTGGGCTCAGACTCTGCTGACCGTCTGTCCCGCAGTCATGTGGCTCTCCACAAGCTTGGTTGTCTGTTCTTTGTGTGTTTGATTAAAGAATGTTAGCTACCGCTCGTCTGCAGGCTTTATTTAATGGAAAACTTCCACAACACACCCCACACCCTCTAGCAGATCGTTACATGAAGGAACCTTTTGAATACAAGCGTGCTCATGCTCACAGGTGTACACACGGGTGCTCACAGACACAAACTACACCTTTCTTGGCTGCTACCTCAAAGCACACTGTGCACTGTCGCTCTTACGTGCTGCACAATGCTATCGGGCGATCGTGGCTCAAGAGTTGGGAGTTCGCCTTGTAATCAGAAGGTTGCTAGTTCGAGCCTCGGCTCTGACAGTCTCGGTCGTTGTGTCCTTGGGCAAGACACTTCACCCGTTGCCTACTGGTGGTGGTCAGAGGACCCGGTGGCGCCAGTGTCCGGCAGCCTCGCCTCTGTCAGTGCGCCCCAGGGTGGCTGTGGCTACAATGTAGCTCCATCACCAGTGTGTGGATGACTGAACGTGTAACGTGCTATACAAATACAGGCCACTTACCACAATAATATTTAGTATTTACTGTTATATCAGGGAGTGCAGAATTATTAGGCAAATGAGTATTTTGTCCACATCATCCTCTTCATGCATGTTGTCTTACTCCAAGCTGTATAGTGCTCGAAAGCCTACTACCAATTAAGCATATTAGGTGATGTGCATCTCTGTAATGAGAAGGGGTGTGGTCTAATGACATCAACACCCTATATCAGGTGTGCATAATTATTAGGCAACGTCCTTTCCTTTGGCAAAATGGGTCAAAAGAAGGACTTGACAGGCTCAGAAAAGTCAAAAATAGTGAGATATCTTGCAGAGGGATGCAGCAGTCTCAAAATTGCAAAGCTTCTGAAGCGTGATCATCGAACAATCAAGCGTTTCATTCAAAATAGTCAACAGGGTCGCAAGAAGCGTGTGGAAAAACCAAGGCGCAAAATAACTGCCCATGAACTGAGAAAAGTCAAGCGTGCAGCTGCCAAGATGCCACTTGCCACCAGTTTGGCCATATTTCAGAGCTGCAACATCACTGGAGTGCCCAAAAGCACAAGGTGTGCAATACTCAGAGACATGGCCAAGGTAAGAAAGGCTGAAAGACGACCACCACTGAACAAGACACACAAGCTGAAACGTCAAGACTGGGCCAAGAAATATCTCAAGACTGGTTTTTCTAAGGTTTTATGGACTGATGAAATGAGAGTGAGTCTTGATGGGCCAGATGGATGGGCCCGTGGCTGGATTGGTAAAGGGCAGAGAGCTCCAGTCCCACTCAGACGCCAGCAAGGTGGAGGTGGAGTACTGGTTTGGGCTGGTATCATCAAAGATGAGCTTGTGGGGCCTTTTCGGGTTGAGGATGGAGTCAAGCTCAACTCCCAGTCCTACTGCCAGTTTCTGGAAGACACCTTCTTCAAGCAGTGGTACAGGAAGAAGTCTGCATCCTTCAAGAAAAACATGATTTTCATGCAGGACAATGCTCCATCACACGCGTCCAAGTACTCCACAGCGTGGCTGGCAAGAAAGGGTATAAAAGAAGAAAAACTAATGACATGGCCTCCTTGTTCACCTGATCTGAACCCCATTGAGAACCTGTGGTCCATCATCAAATGTGAGATTTACAAGGAGGGAAAACAGTACACCTCTCTGAACAGTGTCTGGGAGGCTGTGGTTGCTGCTGCACGCAATGTTGATGGTGAACAGATCAAAACACTGACAGAATCCATGGATGGCAGGCTTTTGAGTGTCCTTGCAAAGAAAGGTGGCTATATTGGTCGCTGATTTGTTTTTGTTTTGTTTTTGAATGTCAGAAATGTATATTTGTGAATGTGGAGATGTTATATTGGTTTCACTGGTAAAAATAAATAATTGAAATGGGTATATATTTGTTTTTTGTTAAGTTGCCTAATAATTATGCACAGTAATAGTCACCTGCACACACAGATATCCCCCTAAAATAGCTAAAACTAAAAACAAACTAAAAACTACTTCCAAAAACATTCAGCTTTGATATTAATGAGTTTTTTGGGTTCATTGAGAACATGTTTGTTGTTCAATAATAAAATTATTCCTCAAAAATACAACTTGCCTAATAATTCTCCCTGTATATACATAGATTATCGTGATGGTTGCTCTCTTTTTTTTCTCAACTGGTGATCCAGGTGATACATATATATATGTATATGTATGTGTATTTTTTGCCCTCCCGCCCTCCCCCCCCTTTTTGTTGTATTTAGTATAATCCTTTATGATTATTTCTATTGTTTTTAAATCATTTATTGTATTTATTTATTTAAGTGTTTTTTCTCCTCTTGGGTATTTGTTACAGACAGCAAAGGAAGAATTTGGGGGGAAACATGTTTCTTTAGTGTGCATATGACAATGAATCTTTAACACACTGGGCTATTCAGCGTGATCGATCTGAAACACAGCAGCAAGTCCACCTCTGAATGGCTCAAAAAGAGGATTTGGGATGGCGTAGTCAAAGTCTGGACACAAATCAGACTGAAGCATGATTTAACCAGGCAAACCTTCCAGAGTGGGTGAACTAAAACACGTCTGTAAAGAACAGTGGGCCAAAAATTCCTGTACAGTGATGAAAAAGTCTCATTGCCAGTTATTACAATTTTTTTTTTGCCATGAAGAGTGACAAACACATTTATTCGAGGGCAATCAGCTTTTGTTTTTGTTTTGTTTTTACACACGAGGTCAGGAAGGTTTGGATAACCTTTTTATCACACGCTGCATTTTGTGTTTACAAGAGTTCTTTATGTCAAATATTAAAAGTTGACCATCTGAAATATTTTGCATATTTGGCACAAGAGAAAAAATCAGAAAGGGCAATGCACTGTACACAGACACGCACTTAAGTTATAGCCTGTTTTCCCAAAACATTTAAAGAGCTCCAGAAATATTTGTATTTCATTTTTAAAAAATCCGCAGATATTGTCAGTCTTTTCTATGTGATTTCATGTTTACACCATCAGTCTTTAAACTAGTCCCTTGTTTTATATGATAAAAATATACATACAATAATATATAACAGTGAAATATATTTTTAAAAACATCAAATATGTAAATATCACCGTGATTTGCTTGTTATATTGTACATAATTGTCTTTGTTCGTTTGTAGCTTTTCCTTCACCACCTGTACTTTGAATTTGTCAGGCAGAAAGAATGAACACATGATGGGAGCAGACAACGCACGCGCAGTGGGAGCAGAGAAGGGCAGCGTGAAGCGAGGCAAACGAAAAGGAGAGTTAGGTAATAGGATTAGTGGAGGAAGAGCAAGGACAGGGAAGCAGGCAGAGTGAGAGGCGGGACACACCTGACTGAATCAGGGAGGGCGGCCTCTCTGCAGACAGACGCGCACTCAGTGCTAGCAAGCAGGCGAAGGCAGTTAGCCAGCAGAGAGCCTGCCAGCAGCCATGACAGACACTGGTGAGTAGCTACATCCTCTGTGTGTGTGTGTGATGCTTCTATCCTTTCTTGCTCTGTATAAAAGGTAAAACGATTTGCAGCCGGCGTGGTGCACTGTGTTCTTGCGCCACTCTGCAGACCAGCAACAGTGAGTTGTTTGTGCCACCGGCCAGTAAGATTGCAGCACTGTGCAGTTTAGGAGTGGATGGACATAAACTTACCAGCTGAGCCACACAATCAAACAACCCAGCCTCGTCTGTGCAGCGGCTTCTCCGGTCTGTGGCGTTGCTGACTGCTGCTCTGAGGCATGAACCATTTCTTTGCGTCCTCATTGCTCATAGATACCATCATAATACCAGTACTATCCAAAATGTACCGCGTAGTCTAACAGTGGAATAAACACAACGAGCATCACAGTGACAGGATTTAGTGGCGTACGGACTGATGGGATTGGATTTCCTAGTTGTTGCTGTTATTGTGTCCATGCATGCAGTCACGTTTGTATATAGGCACCCTGGGGACTTCTTGGCATTACATTGTGAGACTGACTAGGAAATTGGTGGCCTGTGCTTTAACACGGACGCATGCACACAGTGCCGCCCTGACTGCTCAGCTGGTTGTCCACCAATCCAAAGGTTGATGGATCGATTCCCTGGCTACTGCAGTCTGCATGTCAAAATATCCTTGGGCAAGATGCCGAGTTGCCTGCGCTTCATTCGTCTGAGTGTGTGGATGAACGCTATAGAAGAAAGTGGTTGTATGAATGTGTGTGCGACTGGCTGAATGAGGCTTGTAGTAACAAGTGCTCAGCACAGAAGAGTCTATAAGTCTCTTTACACATGCAGAAGGACACGAGGGCTAGATCGTGACATACAAGTGTGTGTATCCGTTTCCTAGCCCCCTCCACCCGGGCTATTTTCAATCGACTTTATAGGGATTAGCCGAGGTGATTACCATCTGCACTGTGTGCGTCTGACTGAAATGGACTGTATGTGTTTAAGAAGCTCTTTAGCTTTGTTATTGAGTTATGCTCCGTGCCTCTGGTTGAAGAAATGTCCAAGCGTGCACAGCCCTTTGCTGGCACGTGTAAACTGTTCAGACTTTATCCAACCACATCACTGAACAGAAACATCAGTGTTGGACGGCTCCTGAAAAATCTGTTGTTTCCTTTATACTTATTTAAAGGTTTAAGTAAATAGGTTTAAGTTTAACCAAGACTTTGTTTATTGGTGGGTAAAAGAGAAAAAAAAGCATCATGTAAGTCGTATTATATATTGTACAAGATCAGGATTAGGAGAAATATAATTTTGTTGTGGGAGTTCAGCTGAATTTGGCAAATAGTAACATCAAAGCTCTATAAAATACTCTAAAAATAAAGAGGTTTTTCACTCCTGATATTTGATGTAATTAAACATTTGTCCCCAGTTCTTGTTAACCTTTCAGCTGATGTCTGCGAAGGTTCTCAGTCATCCAGGTCATCGTAGTCTAAGGAGCTTGGAAAGTTTCTGGACTTCTTTAAGTTGCTTGAAGATGTTTCACCTCTCATCCAAGAAGCTTCTTCAGTTCTAAGAGTCAATTGGTGGAGAGTCCCAGTCCCGTCTTCATGCAGCTGAAAGAAGTCCAGACGCTTTTCTTTCTGACCTCGTTAGACTTTCAGCTGATGATTTCTTGAAGAAGTTGTGTTGTTGGCAGGACTCTAGTGTGGTTTTTAGTGGTAGTAGCTCTGGTCTCCAGCAGCTTCTTCATATATGTTCTGCATGTGGTGGAGCATCATGTCGGCTACAATACCCGTAAGAGCGCTGCCAAGACTTGTAGAAGAAAATAGGAAAAACATTTTTAATTGTCGGATAATGACGTCGGCAATCTCGCAGGCTAAAGCTCTAATGCCAGTTTGTCACTTTTTCTCAGTTGCTGCTTTGTTGATTATTCTGCTTTTCATCGTGTCTTTTCTGCTTATAATGAAGCTTTATTAATTAGGGTAGCTTGAATGTTTATACTTATCTTTCCAGACTGTTTTCTCACTATTTTTGAATTTTATTATATATTTATATTTTAAGCCGTCAGCAGTGCAACAAGGGGCAGGATGAGCACTGCCAGAGTCCTACAAAATGACCTCCAGCAGGCCATTGGATGTGAATGTCTCTGACCAAACAATCAGAAACAGACTTCATAAGTGTGGCCTAAGAGCCTGACGTCCTGTAGCGGACCCTCTGCTCACTGTGGAGCTGTATAATCTACTGTATATCATTCTGGGTTGTGAAGGATGAGTCCCTCATCCCCAACCGGGTGCAGCAGATGGCAGCCCCTCCCTGATCCCTGCTCTGTCGGAGGTTTCTTCCTGTTAAAGGAGGGGTTTTAAAACATGTCTTTCCTCACTGCCGTGCAACAGCTGGGCTTTCTGATTGTTGCATTCTTTGTATTGTTGTCATATAAAGCGTGTTGAGGTAATTGTTGTTGTGGCGCTATATAAATAAAATTAAATTCCATGCTTTCACTTTGGTTTTTGTTGTGTCTTTAAATTCAGCTCTCTGTAAGTGGACCATTTTCATTTCAGTCTAACATTTCTCCAACAAAACAAGTTTTCAGTCAAAAACTTCATACTCTGTCAGTGCGCCCCAGGGCAGCTGTGGCTACAATGTAGCTGCCATCACCAGTGTGTGGATGGGTGGATGACTGGAT